>NW_022589742.1:2003365-2053388 GCF_004348235.1 Phoca vitulina
AGGGTCAGAGGGAGAAGCAGACTCCCTGCCGAGCAGGGAGCCCGATGCGGGACTCGATCCCGGGACTCCAGGATCATGACCTGAGCCGAAGGCAGTCGCTTAACCAACTGAGCCACCCAGGCGCCCAAGATCTCATTCCTTTTGATGGCTGCATAATATTCCATTGTATGGAATACAATACTTCTTCTTTATCCATTCATCTGTCGATGGACATCTTGGCTCTTTCCACAGTTTGGCTATTGTGGACATTGCTGCTATAAACATCGGGGTGCACGTACCCCTTTGGATCCCTACATTTGTATCTTTGGGGTAAATACCCAGTAGTGCAATTGCTGGATCGTAGGGTAGCTCTATTTTCAATTTTTGAGGAACCTCCATACCGTTTTCCAGAGTGGCTGCACCAGCTTGCATTCCCACCAACAGTGTAGGAGGGTTCCCCTTTCTCCGCATCCCCGCCAACATCTGTCATTTCCTGACTTGCTAATTTTACCAAAGAACAAAGAATCCAATCAAGAAATGGGCAGAAGACATGAACAGACATTTTTCCAAAGAAGACATCCAAATGGCCAACAGACACATGAAAAAGTGCTCAACATTGCTCGGCATCAGGGAAATCCAAATCAAAACCTCAATGAGATACCACCTCACACCAGTAGCTCAAGGTTTTATGCATAGAGCTTAATTAGAGGCCCCACACCCAGCGATAACAGCCTCAGAGATAGCAGTCTGGCTTTGGTAGTGGCAGGGATGTCAAAATCTCAACCCTGTACTTAAAGGAACCATTGTAATCTGATGCAGCCTTTTCCACTTTTAGCTGGGAATAAGCATTTTGGAATTACCACATTGGCTTTGATTTTTTTTTTTCTTTTTTCCCAGGTGCCCAGATATTTCTTTCTCTTTCAGGTCTTACTGATTATTATTATTTAATATAATAATTAACTCTGCATTTCTCCTTTCAGGCGTATATTAGGGTCATTTTCTACATCAGCTCAGTTGGCTATATTGATTGGAATTCAAGTCTATTAACTGAGATGTTTACTCTAGCAGAAATTCTAAAGCACTCATGAGTAGGGAGAAAAGGCAACTTAAAGAATAAAAAGAGTCTAGCTCTGGGACTTTCTTCTTTATGTTGATTTGGGAAGTCAAACTCAAGATGAACCAGTCTCATAAAGCAAAGATTATTATATTTGCCTTATCAGAGAGAGGCATTTAAGTAATAAACGTTCCAATTTGCTTGCTAAATCCTGGAAATAATGCTTTGATCCTTCAAAAATGTTCAGAGAATTTCTTTCACATAAATAATATTCAACCCTTTCTTTCCTTAAGGGGAAAAAGAATCCCATTCTCACTCTTTACTAAGATCCATAAAGCAGAATAATTATCCATAAACTGAATACTTGGCTACACACTATCCAGTTGATTTTCTTTTTGTCACTTGAGCAATTAGGTAGGCTCCATTTCTTGCTTGTCATAGTTATCTAAATATTTAGTAAAAACAAAGTATCCATATCATTGGAAAGAATGTAGAATAACCATGATAGTATAAGGAAACATATTCTGTAAAAATTTTCTCATAGCAGATATAACCAATGTATTTATACACACACACACACACACACACACACATATGCATACATGTCACATGTGGATAGACACACACCTGCATAGTAATCCTTTTTACATGAAGGTAACATCTATAAACATTTTGCTGTTTTCAGACATACATATAGGCCTTCAGAGATATAGATTCAGAAAATCATCCAGGAGCACTGGTACATCTTCACACATATCAACACTGATAGATATATGCCATACATACATACATAACAAAGTAATGACCATACAATCTGTCTTAGTCTCCTCAGGCTGCCATAACAATATACCATAGTCTGTGTGGCTTAAACAACAGAAACTAGTTTTCTCACAGTTCTGAAGGCTGGAAAATCTAAGATCAATTTTCTGGCAGTGTTCAGTTACTGGTGAGGCTCTCTTAATGGCTTTCAGAAGGCTGCCTTCTCTTTGTGACCTCACATGATAGACAGAGGAAGCTCTGGGGTTTCTTCCTCTTCTTATAAAGGCACCAGTTCTGTCAGATCAGGGCTTCACCCTACCTCCAATACAGTCACAGGGAGGGGTTAGGATGTCAACATATGAATTTGGGGGAGACACAATTCAGTCCATTGCACAGTCAGTAAAATTTAATTGTTTGCAATTAACATTATAATATGAACATCTTAATAATTATTTTATTTTATATTTTAGCTGTTTTCTATAATGAACTATTCAAGCATCCAGAAGCACATAGATAATAGTAAAATGAACACTCATGTTATTTCTACCCAGCTTTGATAAATATTGGCATTTGATTTGGCCATAATTGCCTAAATTCTTTATTTTGTTTTATTATTTGGAAATAAATGTTACTGATTCAGTTGAAGTTTCTTGTGTAATTCTCCTTGTAATTAACCCCCTTCCCCTCCGGAAAGGACCACAATCTTTAGCTTGGTGGCCATCATTCTCTGCATTTTAAGTATTTTTTTCTACATAGCTATTATATATTAAAATTTAATATGATTTTGCATGTTTTAAGTGCTATTATACTATACATATTCAGATAGCTTCCTCTTTACTCAACATTAATGCTTCAGGGGTTTACTCAGTTTAATATGCATTAAACTACATTTATTTTTAGCACTCCGCAGAATTTTGATGTAAGGTGACCCCACAGTTAATTCTCCACACCCCAGTCCATTCTCATTTTGATAAATATTTAAGTGCCTTCTATTTTTTGAATTATAAATAATGCTGAAATTAATCTTATGTATGTAATATGTACTAGAGAATTTACATGTGGTAGACATTATCCAGGTGACCCACCTGAAAGAGGAATTGCTGAATCAACCTTGTATTTCCAGGATCCTTGTTCGTTCTCTCTCTCTCTCTTTCTGTGTGTTACATTTCCTTATGGATAAATATACAAAAAATACATATATGTAGAGAGAGCTATTTAACTCTATTAAACTGGCCCTATGTAGAAAAAGTACATAAATAAAATTCCTGCGCATGTGTGGTAAGTTTTTTTTCCCCATTCAAATGCCTTTGTACATTTGTTTACCATTGATTGACTACTTATGTGTGGGTTCCTTTCTGGGCTCTCTCCATAGTTCCATTGATACTTATTTATGTACTCATCCCAGCATCCCACTATCTTAATTACCGTATCTTTATAGTATTATCTACGAACCAGGGAGTGTAAGTTCTCTAACTTCATTCTTCCTTTTCATGATTATTTAACTGTTCTTGGTCTTTTACCTTTACATATAAATTTAAAAATCAACTTATAAATTTCTTCAATACATTGTGCTACTATTTTGATTGTGCTTTCATGGAATCAATAGATCAACTTGGGCGGAATTGTCATCTTAATAATACCAAGTCATTATATGGTATGGAAAAAGTATGGAGGTTTCTCAAGAAAGTAAAAATAGAACTACCATATGATCTAGCAATCCCGATCTGGGTATATATCAAAGGAAATAAAAACAGGATCTGGAAGAGATATGCTCCCATGTTCACTGCAGCATTATTCACAATAGCCAAGATTTGGAAACAAAGTGTCCATCTACAATGGAATTGTAGCCACAATCCAGCCACAAGAAAGAAGGAAATCCTGCCATTTGTGACAACATAGATGGACCTTGAAGGCTAAGTGAAATAAGTTAGAGATATCACTTATACGTGGACTCTAAAAAAGCCAAACTCATAGAAACAGAGAGTAGAATTGTGGTTACTAGGGGCTTGGGGGTGGGGGAATTAGATATTGGTCAAGGGTACAAATTTTCAGTTATTAAATGAATAAGTTCTGGGAATGGAATAAACAACATGGTGACTATAGTTAACAATACTGTATTATATGCTTGAAAGTTGCTACAAGAGTAAATCTTAAATGTTCTCACCACATACAAAAATGATAAATATGTGAGGTGATGGAAGTGTTAATCCTATTGTGGCACACATTTCACAATATACAAGTGTATCAAATCATCACATTGTATACCTTAAACTTACACAATGTTATGGTAATTATATCTCAATTAGTCTGGATGGGAAAAGACAAAGATTTGAAATTTTGAGGTAAAAAAAGCATGAAAAGGAGGAAGAACAAACTGATGTAGACATAAAATTTGGTTTTAAGGCAAATCAAATGAGAAACTTTGAGGGCAAATATGTATCAGAGTCACTAATGTTAGAAAATATAAGTAGTGGGATATAAATTAGTTGAAGATCATCTGATCAAAGTCATTACTAGAAAAAAAAAGTTTTGTTAAAAGAAATACATGTATTAGAAATTATAACATCCAAGAGAAAACAATGAAAGAGGAAATTGTTGGAGCTGGTACAGCTTTCTTAAAATTACCAAACACGGAATTTCCTGGTTTTCACAAGTGATGCAAAATAATGCAAATGTTTAACCTTTATATAACATAAAATAGGTGGACAGCCGAATAACTACAAATTTTTAGTACTAACTTTGCCAATGATTGAAATTTTAGATCTTGACATTTCCATAAAAAGTTATTTCCTACACCATTATCTAATAAAACTGAAGTTCTTTTCCCTAATTAGGAATATAGGTGCAAATGTGGTTCCTTGCACTGTGCTTGAATAGTGATAATATATACCTCCTCTCCTCAAAACCACCTGTTTCATACATTGAACAGTGTTGACAAAGAAGATTCTGGCTGAGAAATGCTAATACAGATGTAACTCTTCTCTTTTGACTTTATACCATTAGGAAAGAAAAACAAAAGTGCCTTTTGTCGGCCTTAAATTAATCCAAGCTCAGGTCATGATTCCCATTTTTGCTCCATAGTTTTTGGTGAAATCTTATAAAAACGTCAAGATAATTACTTTCAGAACTATTCCCTAAGCCTGTTGATTTCACAATATCCATTCTGAAATCATGATTCATGATGTGCTGAGAAGACCTTACAGGTAACCTTTTCTCTGATAGGTTTCCCATCAACTCCTGAGCAGACATGTCTGTCATTTTATCACAATTTCTCCCCGTAGTCATTTTTAGACAAGTTAACTTCTGGCAGCTGATAAAATGTTGCATGTGATTTTACATTTTTCATAAGTGGCACTGCATCTAATGGTGAGAAACCTCCCTTTAATAGTTTGATAGTTTAGATACTTGTTAAACCCGCTGGTGAGCAATATATTTTCCCTAAAGCAGGTCATAGAAAATTTACCTCAGTGTGTGTGTGTGTGTGTGTGTGTGTGTGTGTGTGTGTGTGTGTGTGTCTGTGTGAAATTAATTCAGAACCTCTCTTCTCTAGTCTTCTCTTTTCTTCTCTCTTTCTCTCATCTCTGTTTGTCTACCAATCATTCTCATTCTGGCTAAGGATTTATCAATTTTATTGGTCTTCTCAAAGACTCAGCTTTTGATTTCATTGATTGTCTCTGCTACTTTTCTGGTTTATATTTCATTGATTTTAGTTTTGTTCATTACTGTTTCCTTTCATCTGCTTACTTTGGATTCAATTTGCTCTTACTATTTTTGTTTGTTTGTTTCTTAAAGTAGAAGTTTTGGTCCTTGAGGCTTTTCTTCTTTTCTAATACCAGAATTTATTGCTATAAATTGTTCCCTAACTACTGTTTTAGAGGCTTCCCACACATTCAAATAAGTTGTTTTCATTTTTTCTTCATTTCTAAATATGTTCTAATTTCAGTTTTGATTTCCTCTTTGATCTGTGGCTGTTTTTTTTTTGGAAGTATGTTCTTTATTTTTCAATATTTGGTGATTTTTCCAGACATCTTTCCTTTTATGATTTCTAATTTAATTCCATTTTGAGGATACAAAAAAAGGAGTATACTGTCTATGGATTTTTAGGTTGTTTCCAGGTCTTGGCTGTTGTGACTAATGCTTCATTGAACATGGGGGTGCAGATATCTCTTCAACATAGTGATTTCAGCACATATCGCCTAAGAACAAGGACATTCTCCAAAATAACCATAATACCATTATCACACACAAGACACTTAATGTTGATGTAATTATATCATACAATTGACTATATGTTGGAAAGTCTAGATGAAGGGTATGCAGGTATTGATTATAAACTTTTAATCACTTCTTAGATTTAAAATGTTTAAAAGTAAATGTTTCAAATTATGTATAAGCTTATTTTTAAAAAGTTAAAGTCCCCTGTCATACCACCCTTTCCTATCCTCCAATCCTCCCAACCTACTTCCTGGAAATAACCACAGTTAACAGTTTAGAATGGACCTTTTAGGGGCACCTGGGTGTCTTAGTTGGCGAAGCATCTGACTCTTGATTTCAGCTCAGGTCATGATCTCAGGGTCATGAGGTTGGGCTCCACTCTGGGCGTGGAGTCTGCTTAAGAGTCTTTCTCTCCTTCTCCCTCTGCCCCTCCCAACCTGCTCTCTCTCTCTCTCTCTAAAAAAAAAAAAAAAAAAAAAAGAATGGACCTTTTAGACATTCAAACACACTCAGAAATACGATTTTAGTTTATTGTAAAAGGATCATGGTTTTATTGTTTTGTCTCTTGAATATTTTACTTAATATATCATGTAATATCACTAGGTTTATAAATATTAATATATCTCACTATTTTCCCACCTTCATAGTAGTGCATTGTATAGTTGTACCATCATTGATACATTCAATACTCTATTGATGGATATTTAGATTCCTCTCATTGTCCAAATGCCTAATGATACTAGTGGATGCATGAGCTTTTGTTATGGAAACCATGGTACCATAAATATCCCGACAAATAAATCTTTAGGTATTTACGAATGTTTACTTTGTATAATTCCTCTGTGGATGAATTGATGAGTCAAAGATATGAGTATTCTTCATTTTAATATTGCCAAATTTCCCTATATGTTTCTTCAATTTATATCATATCAAGGGTAATTGTGATTGCCTGTATTCCTTCATTATTACCAACTTGTAAGATGAAAATGTTCACTCATTATTATTTTAATTTGCTCCTTGAATTTGTGCAATGTGATTGCTCTAAATGGGGTCTTGGTCATCTGCTTATTGTTTTGCTGAAATTCTGATATAGTCTTAATATTAATGCAATGCTTTATAACTGCATTGTAAATTTCTTCTCCCAGTCTATTACTCAGTTTTGGGTACTCTTTTTATGGAATAGGAAAGTTCTTTCTTTTAAGTGAAATCAATTGTACCCAGTGTTATGTTAATCATTGTACTTCTTTTTTATTAAGATATGTGTTTTAATTTTTTAATTTTAATTTCAGTATAGTTAACATACAGCATTATATTAGTTTCAGGTGTACAATATAAGTGATTTAACAATTCCATACATCACCCAGTGTTCATCATGAGAAGTGCACTCCTTAATCCCTATCATCTGTTTCACCCATCACTCCACCCACCTCCTCTCTGGTAACCATCAGTTTGTTCTCTGTAGTTAAGAATCTGTTTCTTTGGTTTGTTTCTCTTTTTTCCCTTTGCTCATTTGTTTCTTAAATTCTACATATGAGTGAAATCACACGGTATTTGTTTTTCTCTGACTGACTTATTTCGCTTAGCATTATACTCTTTAGCTCCATCTATGCCATTGCAAATGGTAAGACTTCATTCTTTTTTATGGCTGAATAATATTCATTGTACATAAACCACATCTTCTTTATCCATTCATCTATTGATGGACACTTAGGTTGCTTCCATAATGTGGCTATTGTAAATAATGCTGCTATAAACATAGGGGTGCATGTATCCCTTTGAATTAGTGTTTTCATATTCTTTGGGTAAATACCCAGTAGTGTGATTCCTGGATCATAGGGTAATTCTATTTTTAACTTTTTGAGGAACCTCTATACTGCTTTCCACAGTGGCTATACCAGTTTGCATTTTCACCAACAGTGCAAGAGTGTTCATTTTTCTACACATCCTCACCAACACTTGTTGTTTCTTGTGTTGTTGATTTTAGCCACTCTGATAGCTGTGAGTTGATATCTCATTGTAGTTTTGATTTTCACTTCCCTGATGATGAGTGATGTTGAGTAGCTTTTCATGTGTCTGTTGCCCATCTGGATGTCTTCTTTTTTTTTTTTTAAGATTTTTATTTATTTATTTGACAGAGAGATAGCGAGAGCAGGAACACAAGCAGGGGGAGTGGGAGAGGGAGAAGCGGGCTTCCCGCCGAGCAGGGAGCCCGATGTGGGACTCGATCCCAGGACTCTGGGATCATGACCTGAGCCGAAGGCAGACGCTTAACGACTGAGCCACCCAGGCGCCCTGGATGTCTTCTTTAGAGGAATGTCTGTTAATGTCTTCTGCCCATTTTTTAATTGGATTATTTGGTTTTGGGTGTTGAGTTTTATGAGTTCTTTATATATTTTTGATACTAACCCTTTATCAGCTATGTCATTTGCAAATATCTTCTCCCATTCCAAAGGTTGCCTTTTAGTTTTGTTGATTGTTTCCTTCGCTGTGCAGCTTTTTATTTTGATGTAGTCCCAATAGCTTATTTTTGCTTTTTTTCCCCTTGCCTCAGGAGACATATCTAGGAAAATGTTGCTGCAGCTGATGTCAGAAATATTACTGTCTGTGCTCTTTTCTAGGATTTTTATGGTCAAGTGATTTGTACATTTTAATTTCTGTTTAACAAATGCTTCCCTATTTTTCAGTAGAAGTTATTTTCTGCATTTTTTCTAAAGTTCTTAAATTTTGCTTTTCATCTTTATATATTGGAACTGCCTGTGATGTATTTTTCTATATGGTGCTATGTAGTCATTCATTTAAATTATTTTTCCATCTGGATAACTAATTGTCTCAGCACTGATTTGCAATGGCAACTTTTTCATATATCAAATGTTTATATATACATCAATCTTTTTCAGGTCTCTGCATTCCATTTTGTTGATCTTTTGTCTGTGACCTAATATCACATTGACTTACATAGTATGGTTCTCTAAAAACCTGAATAATTGGTAGGGCAATTTTGCCTGCCATCATTTAAAAATTTTTTTTATTTAAATTCAATTTAATGAATATATACTGTATTATTAGTTTCACAGGTAGAATTTAGTGATTCATCAGTTGCATAAAATACCCAGTGCTCACTACTTCAATTGCCTTCTTTAATGCCCATCACCCAATTACCCCATCCCCTCACCCACCTCCCCTCCAGCAACCCTCAGTTTGTTTCCTAGAGTTAAGAGTCTCTTATGATTTGTCTCCCTCTCTGTTTTTATATTTTATTTTTCCTTCCCTTCCCTTATGTTCATCTGTTTTGTTTCTTAAATTCCACATATGAGTGAAATCATATGGTATTTGTCTTTCTCTGACTGACTTATTTTGCTTAGCATAATACCCTCTAGTTCCATCCATGTCTTTGCAAATTGCAAGGTTTCATTCTTTGTGATGGCTGAGTAATATTCCGTTGTATATAAAGACCACATCTTCTTTATCTATTCATCTGTTGATGGACATCTGGGCTCTTTCCATAGTTTGGCTATTGTGGACATTGCTGCTATAAACACTTCCGTGCATGTGCCCCTTCAAATCACTATATTTTTATCCTTTGGATAAATACCTAGTAGTGCAATTGCTGGGTCATAGGGTAGCTCTATTTTTAACTTTTTGAGGAACCTCCATACTGTTTTCCAGAATGGCTGTACCAGTTTGCATTCCCACCAGCAGTGTAAGAAAGTTCCCCTTTCTCTGCATCCTTCCCAACATCTGTTATTTCCTGAGTTATTAATTATAGCCATTCTGACCAGTGTGAGGTGGTATCTCATTTGTGGTTTTTGATTTGGATTTCCCTCATGCTGAGTGATGTTGAGCATTTTTTTATGTGTCTGTTGGCCATTTGGATGTCTTCATTGGAAAAGTGTCTATTCATGTCTTCTGACCATTTCTTGACTGGATTTTCTCTTTTTTGTATCTAGCAACTTTGCTATATTACCTTTTTAGTGTTAAGAGTTATAGTCTCATAGATTTGGTATATAGATAACCATAACTTCTACAAATAAAGGCCATATTGTTTATTTTTTCTTATTCAGGCATTTTTATTTATTTTTTGGCTTAATACATCATCTAGGACCTCCATTACATTATGAAACAAAAGAATAAATAACAAGCTGCTTTGACTTCTGTCATACTTTAATGGAATTGCTTCTAAAGTCTTCCCCGGTATCTCCTTTGCCAATTGGGTGATAGTAATACATTTCAGTCCACTCCATGTTCTCTTGTTGTAATACAAAATACAACATAAGTTGTCTCCCTCTGTCCCTCCCCTGACTTGCTCTCTCTTTCTCTCTCTAAAATGAATAAATAAATATTTTTTTAAAAAGTCATATGTATAAAAAGTGTTTCTAAGACCCATAGAATTTGTTGTGTCAGATAATATTTCAGTTAAAGAATGTGCTTGCTATGCTGTGCTGATTTTATATACTCTGTAGTGACACATTTAAAAAATCTTTTTTTCAAGTTTTAATTTAAATTCCAGTTAAGGTACACTGTAATATTAGTTTCAGATGTAGAATTTAGTGATTCATCACTTACCACACCACCCAGTGCTCATCACAACAAATGCACCCCTTGGGGTGCCTGGGTGGCTCAGGTCATGATCTCAGCGTCCTGGGATCGAGTCCTATGACAGGCTCCCCGCTCAGCAGGGAGTCTGCTTGTACCTCTGCCCCTCCCTCTGCTCATGCTTTCTCTCTCTCTCTCTCAAATAAATAAGTAAATAATCTTTGAAGACAAAAACAAACAAAAAAAACCTAAGTGTACTCCTTAATATCCATCATCTATTTAACCCATCCCACCCCTGCCCAACTCCCCTCCAGTAACCCTCAGTTTGTTCTCTATAGTTAAGAGTCTGTTTTATGGTTTGCCTGTCTTTTTTTCCCCCATGTTCATCTGTTTTGTTTCTTAAATTCCACATATAAGTGAAATCATATGGTATTTCTTTCTCTGACTTATTTCACTTAGCATAATACTCTGTCGCTTCCTCCTTGTCATTGCAAGGCCAAGATTTCATTCTTTTTTATGGCTAAGAAATATTCCAATATCTATCTATCATCTATCTATCATCTATCTATCTATCTATCATCATCTATTTGATATATATCACTTCTTCTTCATAGTCCATGGACACTTGGGCTCTTTCCATAATTAGACTAGTGTAGATAATGTTGCTATAAACATCAGGGTGCATGTATCCCTTTGAATCAGTATTTTTGTATCCTTTGGGTAGTTCTATTTTTAATGTTTCAGGGAACCTCCATACTGTTTTCCAGAGTGGCTGTACCAGTTTGCATTCCCACCAAAGGTGTATGAGGGTTCCCTTTTCTCCACATTCTCACCAACACCTGTTGTTTCCTGTGTTTTCATTTTAGCCATTCTGACTAGTGTGAGGTGATAGCTCATTGTCGTTTTGATTTGTATTTACCTGTTGATGAATGATATTGAGCATTTTTTTATGTGTCTGTTGCCCATCTGTAGGTCTTCTTTGGAAAAATGTTTATTCATGCCTTCTGCCCATTTTTTAACTGGATTATTTGTTTTTTGGGTGTTGAGTTTTATATGTTCTTTATATATTTAGGATACTAACCCTTTATCAGATATGTTATTTACAAATATCTTCCCCCATTCCATAGGTTGCCTTTTAGTTTTGTTGCTTGTTTCCTTCACTGTGCAAAAGCTTTTTATTTTGATGAAGTCCCAATAGTTTATTTTTCCTTTTATTTCCCTTGCCTCAGTAGATATATCTAGTAAGAAGTTGCTATGGCTGATATCAAAGAGGATACTGCCTGTGTTTTCCTCTAGGATTTTGATGGTTTCCTATCTCACATTTAGGTCTTTAATCCATTTTGAGTTTATTTTTGTGGATGGTGTAAGAAAGTGGTCCAGTTTCACTCTTTTGCCTATTGCTATCCAGTTTTCCTAAAACCATTTGTTGGAGAGATTGTCTTTTTTCTGTTGGATACTTTTTCCTGCTTTGTTGATGATTAGTTGACCATATAGTTGTGGGTTCATTTCTGGGTTTTATATTCTATTCTATTGATCTATGTGTCTGTTTCTGTGCCAGTACCATACTGTCTTGAGCACTACAGCTTTGTAATATAACTTGAAGTCTGGAATTCTGATGCATCCTGCTTTGTCTTTCTTTTTCAAGAATGCTTTGACTATTTGGGTTCTTTTGTGGTTCCATACAAATTTTAGGATTGTTTGTTCTAGCTCTGTGAAAAATGTGTAGATTGCTTTGGGTAGTATAGACATTTTAACAATATTTGTTCTTCCAATCCATGAGCATGGAATGTTTTTCAATTTCTTTGTGTCATCCTCAATTTTTTTCATCACTGTTTTATACCTAACCTCTTTGGTTAGGTTTATTCCTAGGTATAGACTCTCAGTACTATGTTAAATAAAAGGGAGTGGACATCCCTGTCTTGTTCCTGACCATAGAGGAGAAGCTCTCAGTTTTTCTTCATCTATTGAGAGGATCATATGGTTCTTATCCTTTCTTTTATAAATGTGGTGTATCACATTGATTGATTTGCAAATATTGAACCACACTTGCAGCCCAGGAATAAATCCTACTTGATTGTGGTGAATGATTCTTTTAATGTAATCTTGGATAAAATTTGCTTTCTAGTCTTTCTTGCTTTTGGTCTTTCTTTCCCACTCAAAGAGTCTCCTTTATATTTCGTGCAGTGGTGGTTTAGTGGTCACAAACACCTTTAGTTTTTGTTTGTCTAGGAAACTATCTCTCTCTTCTATTCTGAATGGTTAGTAATAACTTTATGAGATAAGTAAAACTGTGTATTTAAATTACTCGGCACAGTGTCTGGCATCTAGAAGGTAGTCACTGAATGATAGTTTCTTCTCTGTCCTTATGTGAAGTAAGTGAAAAAGAAACATTAACAAATGTGATATTTTTTCCAGGTCTGTGTACACCCAATGTGTACTATGTACTGTACTGCTTTTCTGCTTCTGTTTAATACTGGATATTTTATATCAAATGACTCATTACTTTCTGATTTTTATCTTTTATGAAATGCTTAAGAGGCTCCTTGGTTTCTGATATTTAGTCCATTTTGCAAAATTTCAGTTGATTCTGCTGTTCCTTTCAGGTGCCAGAGTCCTTTATAGTATTTGAACATTTCATTTTTATATTGTCCTGAACTTATTCTAAAATTGTGTTTATTGTAACTTTTGGCATACTGGAATGTTTTGGAGATAAAGAATGTCTTTTTTGATTTCCACTGGGTCTTTCTACAAAGTTTTCTCATTTATGGTAACCCTTTTTTTTTTTTTTTACATTTCATGGAAAGGATTTACAGTGCATTGTTTGAGCAGAATAAATATAAGAGTTTTGTCCTTTGCAAGTCAAGTTAATCCATACAAAACTGACATTTTGGTGCAACTCATAAAAAATCTGTTGATGTATATATCATTTTAGAGGTAAAGTACTGGCCACATTTTGTCAATTACCCTGAGTGTTAGAAACAACAAAAATTATAAAATAGTTTCCACATTTTGCATTAAAATATATTTCCTAAAACAGATTTCCCTCTACTTTTGTCTCAAAAATGTTAAATACATATTCATTAAAGAAAATAAATGCTAACAACCAATGTATAAAGGTGTTTTTCAAACTTGTTTCACTCAATAACCTTCTGGATCTCTTCAGCTGCATAAAAATATTTGAGGACCTATTAAGGATCTGAAAATTTGATTTTCCCCAAAATACTGGTACATCAATATATAACCAAATCCTAAATGTATGAATCTGATTCAAAGTGATATTTGTTGCCGACACTGATTTTACATGCACTGAAACTCTGTAACCCAAAATAGACCATCAAAAGTGCCTCGTTGACACTCTAAATTTGCCTCATCCTACTGTTACTAAGAATTAGAAGCAGCACCAAAAAATGCTGACAAGTTTTTTTTTTTTTTTTGCATATTTGGCTGTCTTCATTTCAAGCAAATCTGCTGAAAAATCTCCCAAAGCCAAGTGTTAGCTATAAGCTTTAAATGTGTGAGAAATCCTCTTATATTTAATAGAAAAAATATATTGGATGCAGTCCTGCATCTAAATTACACACCACCATGAAAATTTCTCAAAATTCCAATTGATGTGTTTATATTGATTTCATTTTAATCAAGTTTAATTGTAGAAAGTAGTGGAATTGACAGAGGACTATATCCCAAACTAGGGTTTCTGGATATTTTCATTTCCCTTTCCTAGAAGCTTACTCATGTCTCCAAACTTAGAATTACTGGTTCACAAACTGGCCCCCTACACTGACAGGGCAGGGAGAGACAAAAGAAAAAGGCCACCTCAGATTGGTAGGTGGAAGGTTTAATAAACAAGGGAACTTGTGAGGCTTGTCTTGGGTGGCTGAAAGATGAGTAGATCTCTGCACCCATCTACTTGAATCCTAAAACTTTCTATAGAGGCCTTAACTGGATTCAGTCACATATACCATCGAGATTTTCTGAACACCACATCACTATCTTAAGACTGTGTCCTTGGGTCAGTTTCTGGGGATGGGTAAGACCAGTAAAGCACACATTTTGAGGACAGGGAGGGAGTCAGGAACCTCCAATTGCCTTGTTTCAGTTCACCAGGGGCCAACTAGCGGTCATGTCCTCTCAATGACCTGCCCCAACAGAAATATACAAAAAAAGGAAAAAAAAAAAACCACAGTAATCCTTAAAGAAGTCAGTCTGTTAATTTCTTTTAACACCACTCTTTCACTTATATGCAATTATTTTATGAGTTTCCAGATAATTTTTAAAACATCTTGTTTACTGAGATATCTTTTAAAATATTACCTAGGTAAAGATGGCCATAGTCACAGTTTTGCTTTGTCTGTGTAGACTAAATGTAAGCCTCTTCTTTCCTGAATAAGGCCAAGACATGTATATAGGAATTCAGAAAGCTGAACTGATTGTTACTTGTTTGACTTGTTAACTGATTTTGACCATATTAATCAAATCAGGAACTTTTATTTTTACAGAGAGTAATCCATATAATAGTCTCAGAGATTATTCAAATTATGTCTGTATTTGAATACTTCAATTTATTGTGCTTTAAGAAAACAAAAACAAAATTTTGATAAATTGGGTTAACACAAATCATCAAGTCCTCTCTCTCACAAACACAGAAATGCTCCATGAATGAACAAGTTACAGGTAATAAGCAGTTAATGAAAATCCTGTGTAGAAATATTATTGCTCTATTCAAGATGCTTTTGTAATGTATATTTGTTTTAAAACATACTGTATTTTTAAGAGGGAAATAAAAGAGTGACTCTTAAGAACAGCCAGATCTACATGACAATAGAGCCTTTTTAGAAAGTGAAGAAAGCCTTCCTAGATAAGCAATAGCATAAGAAAAATGTGCACATCAGAAATGAAAGAGGAATAAAAACATGAAATTAGGACTTTTCTTTCTGTAGGATATAAAAAGTTGCAAGAAAACACCATTAACATTATCCAACATTATCACAATGAGAGCCAGCAGGTTGAACTACAAAATAAAGGTTTCAAATACATCAGATAATCTAAAATTCAGTAAGTGATGTGACCCTCCCAGGAGTAAAAACACCTATGAATGCCTTAATAATTGATGTATCAGTGGAAGGAGGAGTAGAAGGAGGCTATTGGTGGGTAGAAAGAAAACAGAATAACTTTAATAAATTTTTTAGGCCAAGTATGGACTTCATGACAGTTTTAAATAAAAAAAAATTATATGGAAACATAAAAGTTATCAAAACTGACACAAGAAATAGAAATTTGGAATAGCCATTTAAAAATTATTTCACTCTTCTAACATTTTTTTAAATTTCATTATGTTATGTTAGTCACCATACAATACATCATTAGTTTTTGATGTGGTGATCCACGATCCATTGTTTTCGTATAACACCCAGTGCTCCATGCAGTACGTGCCCTCCTTAATACCCATCATCAGGCTAAAACCCACCCCCCTCCCCTCTAAAACCCTGTTTGTTTCTCAGATTCCTTAGTCTCTCATGGTTCATCTCTCCCTCCAATTTCCAACCCCCATTCATTTTTCCCTTCCTTCTAATGTCCTCCATGCTATTCCTTATATTCCACAAATAAGTGAAACCGGATGATAATTGACTTTCTCGGCTTGACTTATTTCACTGAGCATAATCTCCTCCAGTCCCATCCATGTTGATGTAAAAGTTGGGTATTCATCCTTTCTGATGGCTGAGTAATATTCCATCGTATATATGGACCACATCTTCTTTATCCATTCATCTGTTGAAGGGTATCTCGGCTCTTTCCACAGTTTGGCTATTGTGGACATTGCTGCTATGAACATAGGGGTGCGTAGGGCCCTTCTTTTCACTACATCTGTGTCTTTGGGGTAAATACCCAGGAGTGCAATTGCTAGGTCATAGGGTAGCTCTATTTTTAAATTTTTGAGGCACCTCCACACTGTTTTCCAAAGTGGCTGTACCAACTGGCATTCCCACCAACAGTGTAAGAGGGTTCCCCTTTCTCCACAACCTCTCCAACATTTGTTGTTTCTTTCCCTGTCCATTTTTGCCATTCTAACTGGTGTAAGGTGGTATCTCAATGTGGTTTTGATTTGAATTTCCCTGATGGCTAATGATGATGAACATTTTTTCATGTGTCTGTTAGCCATTTATAGGTCTTCTTCAGAGAAGTGTCTTTTCATATCTTCTGCCCATTTTTTGACTGGGTTATTTGTTTTTTGGGTGTTGAGTTTAAGAAGTTCTTTATAGATCTTGGATGCCAGCCCTTTATCTGTAGTGTCATTTGCAAATATCTTCTACCATTCTGTGGGTTGCCTCTTTGTTTTGTTGACTGTTTGCTTTGCTGCGCAGAAGCTTTTTATCTTGATGAAGTCTCAAAAGTTCATTTTTGCTTTTGTTTCATTAGCTTTTGGAGATGTATCTTGAAAGAAGTTGCTGTGGGCAATGTCAAAGAGGTTACTGCCTATGTTCTCCTCTAGGATTTTGATGGATTCCTGTCTTACATGGAGGTCTTTCATCCATTTTGAGTTTATGTTTGTGTACGGTGTTAGAGAATGGTCGAGTTTCATTCTTCTGCATGTGGCTGTCCAATTATCCCAGCACCATTTAATGAAGAGACTATCTTTTTTCCATTGCATGTTTTTTCCTGCTTTGTTGAAGATTATTTGACCATAGAGTTGAGGGTCCATATCTGGGCTCTCTATTCTGTTCCATTGGTCTATGTGTCTGTTTTTGTGCCAGTACCATGCTGTCTTGGTGATCACAGCTTTGTAATATAGCTTGAAATTGGGCAATGTGGTGCCCCCAGCTTTGTTTTTCTTTTTCAACATTTCCTTGGTGATTCAGGGTCTTTTCTGATTCCATACAAATTTTAGGATTGTTTGTTCCAGCACTTTGAAAAATGTCATTGGAATTTTGATCGGGATGGCATTGAAGGTATAGATTGCTCTGAGTAGCATAGACATTTTAACAATGTTTATTCTTCCGATCCATGAGCATGGCATATTTTTCCATCTTTTTGTGTCTTCTTCAATTTCTTTCATGAGTGTTCTGTAGTTTCTAGAGTATAGATCCTTTACCTCTTTGGTTAGGTTTATTCCGAGGTATCTTATGGTTTTTGGTGCTATTGTAAATGGAATCGTTTCTCTAATTTCTCTTTCTACAGTTGTGTTGTTAGTGTATAAGAAAGCAACTGATTTCTGTGCATTGATTTTGTATCCTGCCACATTACTGTATTGCTGTATGAGTTCTAGTAATTTGGGGGTGGAGTCTTTTGAGTTTTCCACATAAAGTATCATGTCATCTGCGAAAAGAGAGAGTTTGACTTCTTTGCCAATTTGAATACCTTTTATTTCTTTTTGTTGTCTGACTGCTGTTGCTAGGACTTTTAGTACTATGTTGAACAATAGTGGCGAGAATGGGCATCCTTAACGTGTTCCTGATCTTACGGGAAAGGCTCTCAGCTTTTCCCCATTGAGGATGATATTTGCTGTGGGTTTTTCACAGATGGATTTTATGAACTTGAGGAATGTTCCCTCTATCCCTATACTCTGAAGAGGTTTAATCAGGAAAGAATGTTGTATTTTGTCAAATGCTTTTTCTGCATCAATTGAGAGGACCATATGTTTCTTCTCTCTCCTCTTACTAATGTGTTCTATCACATTGATTGATTTGCAAATGTTGAACTACCCTTGCATCCCGGGATAAATCCCACTTGGTCGTGGTGGATGATCCTTTTAATGTACTGTTGGATCCTATTAGCTAGGATTTTGTTGAGGATTTTGGAATCCATATTCATCAGGGATATTGGTCTGAAATTCTCCTTTTTGATGGGGTCTCTGCCTGGTTTGGGGATTAAGGTAATGCTGGCCTCATAGAATGAGTTTGGAAGTGTTCCTTCTGTTTCTATTTTTTGAAACAGCTTCAGTAGAAAAGGTATTATTTCTTCTTTGAATGTTTGGTGGAATTCCCCAGGGAATCCATCAGGCCCTGGACTCTTG
The DNA here is from genome assembly GCF_004348235.1 of Phoca vitulina. NCBI lineage: Eukaryota > Metazoa > Chordata > Mammalia > Carnivora > Phocidae > Phoca > Phoca vitulina. The sequence continues at coordinate 2,021,917 of NW_022589742.1, forward strand.
TTTTTTGGGAGGTTTTTGATCACTGCTTCAATCTCGTTACTGGTTATTGGCCTATTCAGGTTGTCAGTTTCTTCCTGTTTCAGTCTTGGCAACTTATAGGTTTCCAGGAAGGCATCCATTTCATCCAGATTGCTCAGTTTATTGGCACATAGATGTTGATAATAATTTCTAATAATTGTTTCTGTTTCCTCGGTGTTAGTCGTGATCTCTCCCCTTTCATTCATAATTTTATTAATTTGGGTCCTTTCTCTCTTCTTTTGGATAAGTCTGGCCAGTGGTTTATCGATCTTATTAATTCTTTCAAAGAACCAACTTCTAGTTTTGTTGATCTAATCTACTGTGTTTCTGGTTTCTAATTCATTGATCTCTGCTCTAATCTTAATTATTTCTCTTCTAATGCATGGTTTAGGCATCGTTTGTTGCTTTTTCTCTAGTTCTTTAAGGTGTAGAGTTAGTTGGTGAATTCGGGATTTTTCTATTTTTTTGAGTGAGGCTTGGATGGCTATGTATTTCCCCCTTAGGACCGCCTTTGCAGTATCCCATAGGTTTTGGACCAATGTGTTTTTGTTCTCGTTGATTCCATGAATTGTTTAAGTTCTTCTTTGATTTCCTGGTTGACCCAAACATTCTTGAGCAGAGTGGTCTTTAGCTTCCAAGTGTTTGAATTTCTGCCAAATTTTTTCTTGTAATTGAGTTCCAGTTTTAAAGCATTGTGATCTGAGAATATGCAGGGAATAATCTCAATCTTTTGGTATCATTTGAGACCTGATTTGTGACCCAGTGTGTGGTCTATTCTGGAGAAAGTTCCATTTGCACTTGAGAAGAATGAGTATTCGGTTGTTTTAAGGTGGAATGTTCTGTATATATCTATGAGGTCCATCTGGTCCAGTGTGTCATTCAAACCTCTTGTTTCTTTGTTGATTTTCTGCTTAGATGATCTGTCCATTGCTGAGAGTGGAGTATTGAGGTCTCCAACACTTAATGTATTGTTATCAGTATGACTCTTTATTTTGGTTAACAGTTGGCTTATGTAGATGGCTGCTCCCATGCTGGGGGCATAGATATTTACAATTGTTAGATCTTCTTGTTGAATAGACCCTTTAAGAATGATATAGTGTCCTTCTGTGTCTCTAACTAAAGACTTGAGCTTAAAATCTAATTTGTCTGATATAAGAATTGCTACCCCAGCTTTCTTTTGAGGTCCACTGGCATGGAAGATGGATCTGCATCCCTTCACTTTAGTCTGGATATATCTTTAGGTTCAAAATGAGTCTCTTGTAGACAGCATATGGATGGGTCCTGTCTTTTTATCCGATCTGCAACCCTGTGCCTTTTATGGGAGCATTTAAGCCATTCACATTGAGAGTGATTATTGAAAGATATGAATTAATTGTCATCATGTTGCCTGTGAAGACGTTGTTTTTATAGATTGCCCTGTAAATTTCTGTTGTAGATCACTCTTGGGGTCTTTCTCCTTTTATAGAACCCCCCTTAATATTTCTTGCAGGGCCGGCTTAATGGTCACATATTCTTTCAGTTTCTGCTGGTCTTGGAAGCTCTACATCTCTCCATCCATTCTAAATGACAGCCTTGCCAGATAAAGTATTCTTGGCTGCATGTTCTTCTCATTTAGTACCCTGAATATGTCTTGCCAGGCCTTTCTGGCTTGCCAGGTCTCTGTGGATAGGTCTGATGTTATTCTGATGTTCCTCCCTCTGTACAAGAGGAATCTCTTCCCCCTAACTGCCCTTAAGATGGTTTCCTTGGTTCTAAGATTTGTGAGTTTTACTATTACATGCCGGGGTGTTGGCCTGTTTTCCTTGATCTTGGGAGGGGTCCTCTCTGCCTCTAGGACACGAATGTTTGTTTCATTCCCCAGATTAGGGAAGTTCTCAGCTATGATTTGTTCAAATATATCTTCCAGTCCTCTCTCTCTCTCCACTCCCTCCCGGATTCCAATAATTCTGACATTGGAATGCTTCATGGTGTCATTTATTTCTCTGATTCTATTTTCATGGATTCTGAGTTGTTTTTCCCTGGCCTCCTCTTTTCCCTTTTTATCTATTAAATTATCTTCCAGGTCGCTCTTCTGCCTCACTTACCCTAGCTGTTAGATTATCTAGATTGGATTGGATCTCACTGATAGCATTTTTAAGTTCTTCCAATTCAGCTTTCATTTCTGCCCTTAGAGACTCTATTTTGCCATTAATTGATTTCTCCATTCTAGCTATTGTCTTCACAATTGCTAGCCTGAATTCCATCTCCGACATCTTGGTTATATCTGCATCCATTTGTAAATCTGCTGCATAAGTCATAATCTCTGAGTCTTTTCTATTTTGGGGGTTCCTCCTCCTAGTCATTCTGTTGATGGGTGGTTGAGGGAATGTATAGAGTCCAAATTATTGACCAGATCCCAAGCAAGATGCACCTGTTTTTTAGGGACCTTAGGGTTCCTGGCCTCTTGTTTTCCCAGGCTGTCTTCTTGGGGAAGGGCCTGCTGCGCTGTTACTCAGGCAACCCTGTTTGGGCAGAGTTGCCCTGCCCCCATGTGGTGGGGAATGGGCTTAGTGGGAACCGGTTTTGGGGGGCTTTTGTTCTCTGGCGGCTTTCCCTGGCGGCTTTCCACCTCTCTTCCAAGAGTCAGAGCAGACGATATCTTTTCCCACCCCCTGCCTCAGAGCAGAGAGATCACAGTCTGTTCTTCAGTGGGCTCTCCAGGTCACACTATCTCTGTTTCTGTCTGTGCTGCTATAAACTGCAGCGCCCTGGGTTGTGAGCCCCTCTGCAGTGCTCCCAGTCCTGCCTCCAGGTCGGGGCATGTCTCTGCCCTTTGTGCTTCTAAAACCACCAGCCACTCCCAGTTCGTAGGTGCGACCCCGCCTTCTCTGGGTTTCCGTCCCGGGGGCTGCCCTAAAGTCCTTTCCCTGCTGCTACCAGTCTGTAAGTCTGTGCCTGTCCCCAGCGCATGAGGCTGTTGCTCATCGGTGTAGGATCCCCATGGCCAGGCTCCCTCCCACTGCCATTTATCCTCCGATATCTGCCCGCGGAATCACAGCACCCCGTTTCATACCTCGAAACCAACCACCCCTGATATTCTCTTTGTAGAGATCCAGATCTATTTTCTTACATCTCAGCCTGATTTCATAGGTGCTCAGAGTGGTCTGGTAGGTATCCAGCTCAATTCCGGGCATCAGTTGAAATAGGGTCCCCTACTCCTCTGCCATCTTTTCTTCTCCCACTCTTCTAACATTTAAGAAACAAATAGGATAAATCTTATGCAAAAATTTTCAAAAATAGAAGAAAAAGAGATCATTTCCCTACTCATTTTATGAGGCTATTTTTATCCTGACAGCAAAAAGTTATCAGAAGAAATATATATTAAAAAACAAATATTCTCATTAATATAGAGGAAAAAAACTCATTACAAAACCAAATCTCATGCAGCAGCAAATAAAATTACATCATCACCAAGTATGGTTTATCAGAGGGTTGTATGTTTGTGTTAATATAAGAAAATTCAGGGGCACCTGTAAGTGTCTGCCTTTGGCTCAGGTCATGATCCCTCCTGGCATCATGCTTGGTGTCAGGCTCTCTGCTTAGTGGGGAATCTGTTTCTTCCTCTGCCCCTCCCCCGGCTTGTGCTCTCTCTCTCTCTCTCTCTCTCTCTCTCTCTTGCTCTCCCTCTCTCAAATAAAATCTCTTTAAAAATTTTAAAAATATAGGAAAATTCAATCAGTGCTCGTTCATGTAACATTTATAAAAATGACTAGAAGATTAATTTAGAATCATTGGTAGGTAAAGAATAGCAGAAGTATAATTGTTGATTCGATTTATCTATTTATGTGTGTAACTCTCTACATACAGATGCAGAAAACTTTTTTTTAAGTTGGGAACATATGTTTATATCATTTTAATCTATCTTTCATGTATGTCCCGTGTCATTAGTTTTCATTAGTTTATGAAATAATGAATAGTATCTCTTCATATGAATATGAGATAATGTAACTAATCAAACTCCTATTTGGGGACTTGTCATAGAAAATTATTTTAATATAAAATAATGTTGTGAATAACTTCCCATACCTATTTTTTGTTAAATATGACTAATTATTCCAAGAATTCAAATAAGTACAAGTAATTTCCAGGTCAACTGAATACATGTTTTTAAGTCTTCTGATAAATATTTTAATAAAAATCTGGCCTACCTGGTATTATATGTCCAAGTTTGAAATGCTTCCACTGATCAAAACACTTGGCAAATCTCAAAACAAAATTGATAAAATTAAAAGGTATATTCATATTCAAAAAGCAAAATATCTGTAAAACAGAAATCAAACAGGACAGCCACATGCAGAAGAATGAAACTGGACCATTTCCTTACACCACACACAAAAATAGACTCAAAATGGTTGAAAGACCTAAATGTGAGACAGGAGTCCATCAAAATCCTAGAGGAGAACACAGGCAGCAACCTCTTCGACCTCAGCTACAGCAACTTCTTCTTAGAAACATCGCCAAAGGCAAGGGAAGCAAGGGCAAAAATGAACTTTTGGGACTTCATCAAGATAAAAGGCTTTTGCACAGCAAAGGAAACAGTCAACAAAACCAAAAGACAACCGACAGAATGGGAGAAGATATTTGCAAATGACATATCAGATAAAGGGCTAGTATCCAAAATCTATAAAGAACTTATCAAACTCAACACCCAAAGAACAAATGATCCAATCAAGAAATGGGCAGAAGACATGAACAGACATTTTTCCAAAGAAGACCTCCAAATGGCCAACAGACACATGAAAAAGTGCTCAACATCACTCGGCATCAGGGAAATCCAAATCAAAACTTCAGTGAGATACCATCTCACACCAGTCAGAATGGCTAAAATTAACAAGTCAGGAAACGACAGATGTTGGTGAGGATGTGGAGAAAGGGGAACCCTCCTAAACTGTTGGTGGGAATGCAAGCTGGTGCAGCCACTCTGGAAAACAGTATGGAGGTTCCTCAAAAAGTTGAAAATAGAGCTACCCTATGATCCAGCAATTGCACTACTGGGTATTTACCCCAAAGGTACAAATGTAGTGACCCAAAGGCGTATGTGCACCCCCATGTTTATAGCAGCAATGTCCACAATAGCCAAACTATGGAAAGAGCCTAGATGTCCAGCAATAAATGAATGGATAAAGAAGATGTGGTATATATATATATATACAATGGACTATTATGCAGTCATCAAAAAAACCCCAAAATCTTGCCATTTGCAATGACGTTGATGGAACTACAGGGTATTATGCTAAGCAAAATAAGTCAATCAGAGACAGACATGTATCATATCATCTCACTGATATGAGGAATTCTTAATCTCAGGAAACAAACCGAGGGTTGCTGGAGTGGAGGAGGGTGGGAGGGATGGGGTGGCTGGGTGATAGACATTGGGGAGGGTATGTGCTATGGTGAGCGCTGTGAATTGTGTAAGATTGTTGAATCACAGACCTGTACCTCTGAAACAAATAATACATTATATGTTAAGAAAAAAAAAAAGATAGTAGGAAGGGAAAAATGAAAGGGGGGGGAATCGGAGGGGGAGATGAACCATGAGAGACTATGGACTCTGAGAAACAAACTGAGGGTTCTAGAGGGGAGGGTGGTGGGGGGATGGGTTAGCCTGGTGATGGGTATTAAAGAGGGCACGTATTGAACGGAGCACTGGGTGTTATACGCAAACAATGAATCATGGAACACTACATCAAAAACTAATGATGTAATGTATGGTGATTAACATAATAAAATAAAATTAAAAGAAATCAAACAAATACAAAGTGGTAAGGAGGTGAGGCTAAGAACCTTGTAAGATCTGGGTAAGAGAACTGAGGCAGCTAGGAATGCAAATCCCAAGAGATATTAGAGGCTAATAGTGCAGAAAACATGTGCTGGAACTAATATTTTAAACCAAAAATGTGGGTAGGAGTTAGCCACCCCTGAAAGGATACCAAGAAAAAGCTGCAAACTCAGACCAGGGCTAACGTTTATCTGGGGATGCTAGAACTAGGAAGCATAGCCTTGCAGCTAGGATCTTGGTTAAGCTTCCCACTGGCTTAAAGACTACATCTGCGTTATAAAAATAAAAATTAAAAAATTAAAAACCCCACAATGTATAATAGTATTTTCTTTTGTGCTTCTGTTCTCAGGGATCAAGTGAAGGCAATATCAGGGAGATTTGTCAGGGAGATTTGAGCACATGAAAAGTAAAAAAGTCTTACTCAAAATAAATTGGCAAAGCAACTTACAAACACATGGAAAAAATTAACATCAAAACGCCAATAAAGTGAAAAAAATTAGGAGATGCATTCACTTCAGAAGAAATGGAACTTATAAATAAATCAAATATGATTTTTAACTTAAATATGACCAGAATGTTCAAGGAGGTAAATGAAGGAATCTCATACATAAAAAGAAAACACTTCGGGGTATAAAGAAGCACTAATTGAAACAGGAAGAAGTGGTCACAAAAAAATGGACATATTAGAAATTAAGTGGATTTTCATAAAAAACAATATATAAGACAGCAGAAAAGAGTTCAAGTGAAAGGAAGAAAATAGAGTTTTTTTACTAATTAAAAACATTTTAGGACAGTTTTAATTATAAAAATTGCAAATTTAGTACAGTTTTCTTACTTAGTACAGATAGTTCCCATACTCAGTTTTCACTATTTTTAACAACTAGCATTTTGTGATACTTTTGTTATTAATGAACCAGCATTGATAAATTATTATTAACTAAAGTCCATTCTTTATTTAGATTTCCTTAGTTTTTACCTAATGTCCTTTTTCTGTTCCAAAATTCCATTCAGGATATTACATATAAATTAGTCATTAGATTTCCTTAGGCTAGTCTTGGCTGAGGAGGTTTCTCAGATTTCCTTGTTTTTGAATGACCTTGACAATTTTGAGGAGTTCAGATGTTTTGTAGCATGTTTTCCAGTTTGCATTTGTGTATCTTTTAGGTTAGAATGGAATAATATTCTTTTGGGAGGAAGACCACAGAGGTAAATTACCATTTTCATCACGTATAACAAGGGTACATACTATTAACATGATTTATCACTGTTAATATTAACTAATCAACTGGCTGAGGTAATGTTTTTCAGGTTTTTCCAATGGAAAGTTATGGTTATTTTCCCCCTCATTTCAATACTGTACTCTTTTGAAAAAAAGTCAAGAATATACAAAGAACTCTTAACATTCAACAATAAGAAAACAATCTGATTAAAACATGGGTCAAAGACCTTAATAGATACCTCACTAAAGAAGATATTCAACTGGGAAGTAAGCATATGAAAAGATCCTCCACATCATTTGTCATCAGAGAAATGCAAATTAAAACAACAATAATATCTGTTAGATACCTGTTAGAATGACCAAAATCCAGAACACTGACAACCAAATGGTGATGAGTATGTGGAACGACAGGAATTTTCATTCATTGCTGGTGGGAAAGCAAAGTGGTGCAGCTACTTTGGAAGACAGTTTGGTTGTTTCTTACAAAATTAAGCATACTCTTAAATGATCCAGCAATCATACTCCCTGGTATTTACCTAAAGAAGTTGAAAACTTATGTCCACATAAAACCTGCATGTGGATGTTTGCAACAGTTTTATTAATAATTGCCAAAAATGGAAGCAACCAAGAGTCCTTCGATAGGTGAATGAATGAATAAAGTGTGGTACATCAAGACAATGGAATATTATTATTCAGTGCTAAAAAGAAATGAGCTACCAACCCATTAAAAGACATGGAAATTTAAATGCACATTACTAAGTGAAAAAAGCCAATCTGAAAAGGCTACATACTGTATGATTCCAACTACATGACATTCTGGAAAAGGCAAAACTATGGAGACAGTAAAAGGATCAAGTTTCCAAGGGTTGAGAGAGGGTGCAGGTTAAACAGGCAGAACACAGAGGATCTGGGGGTCATTGGCAAGGGGTATGTGGGGCAATCCCTATACCTTCCCCTCAATTTTGCTGTGAACCTGAAACTGGCGTAAAAAAAATAAAGTGAATTTTTTTTTAAAGAAGCCTGTTGTTAAGACAAAATAACCTGGTATTTAAGGGTATAGTTTTTGGAATCAAACAGACCTGATTTTAAGACTTATCTCTGGGGCGCCTGGGTGGCTCAGTCATTAAGCGTCTGCCTTCAGCTCAGGTCATGATCCCTGGGTCCTGGGATTGAGTCCTGCATCAGGCTCCCTGCTCGGCGGGAAGCCTGCTTCTCACTCTCCCACTCCCCGTGCTTGTGTTCCCGCTCTTGCTGTCTCTCTCTCTGACAAATAAATAAATAAAATCTTAAAAAAAAAGACTTATCTCTGTCACTTATTAGCTTTGTGACTTTGGTCTGTTTACCTCTGTGATTCCATATCTTCATGGTGATCTTTAAAATGCATTATACTACCAAATTCATAGGGTGGTTATAAAGGATGTTATGTAATGCATGTAAAACATAGTGATTAGCACATACTAAGTATTTAATAACTCTTGTTATAGAATAATGTGATAATCCTTAGAATAATACCTTTACAACCAGTTGTTTTGATAAAACAGAACACTGATAAAACAGAACAGGCCAAGATTATATTCTACAATAAAATACAATTTTAAGTTGATTCAGACACAACTAAGAAAACCAACTTACTTACCAAAAGTGACCAAACAACTGCCAAAAGATGGCACTCATGCCAAACTTCAGAAAGAAAGCTTTTCTTAAATTCTGATATTGGTTTCAAAATTGGGTACTGAGTAATTAATCTTTCCATTAAATTAATTGTGAACTGTATTTAAATAGAAGGACTTGCACATTGCCAGGATATTTGAATTTGGCTACAAAGATTCTAAAAATAATCTTCAAGACAAGAAATTCTCATTAATAATAAATGGGAAATCCCAAAGTCACAGGTTCTTGCATATTATCACTTCCATAAAAATACATATTATTTGGAAAAAAATCACATTTAGGAAATCCTGGATTTACATGCTTCCTATTTTATCTGTCAAATACACACAACATTTGCCTTGCCTCAAGTCCTTAGTGTTTGCTTAGTAAAGGATAATAGATAATGACCCAAAATATTTACAAAACTTGACAGATGACTCATTAGAAGAAAATGAACATTTACTCATTTTAATAACACCGAAGTGTGTTGGTACTTTTTTAAAAAGATTTTATTTATTTATTTGAGAGAGAGAGAGAATGAGAGAGAAAGAGCATGGGATGGGGGGGTCAGAGGGAGAAGCAGACTCCCCGCTGAGCAGGGAGCCCGATGCGGGACTGGATCCTGGGACTCCAAGATCGCGACCTGAGCCGAAGGCAGTCACTTAACCAACTGAGCCACCCAGGCGCCCTTTTTTTTTTTTTTTTAAGATTTTATTTATTTATTTGAGAGAGAGAGAGAATGAAAGAGAAAGAGCATGGGATGGGGGGGGTCAGAGGGAGAAGCAGACTCCCCGCTGCAAAATGTGTTGGTATTAATAAGTTAGGAACCATAAGTGAATCCTTTGGGAATGTTTTCTCAATATATAGTCAAGCCTTCTACATATGTGTAGTTTTATACAGGATATGAAATATTTGAAAAGGTTACAGAAATTCAGTGGGGGTATCTGCATTTCAATAGAATGTCAATATTAAATGTGTATCCTTTTTAAAACTTATGTATACTTATGACTTTAAAAATTTTAAATAATTCTAATTTTTAACTTATGATTCTTTGTCAAATTTAGCTTTTATAAAATATTTTAAATGCTAACACTTGGCAAATTTTCTACTTTATTTTTTGTTATTAGCATTTTTATACTCTAGCATTTTATAACTTTTAAAACTATGTGCTAAAGGTTCTTCATGTTGATAACCATATACTTTTCATATACATTTCGTATTTGTCCCAAATTTTAATTATTATTCTGCATGTATATTTTGAGATATTAGTCATTTTATAGTATTCTGTTCCCCTTATAAGCATTATATAATCTTAGTTTTACAGGTAAAATTTAATGATCGCCAACAATCCATAAGCTGGTATCTCTCTAATAATTTTGGCTGTCTGACTTCCAGGGAAATTTCCAAGTTGAGACTTTATCTCATTATACAGAATATCCAGGAAATTATCAAAGAATATTGAGGCCCTCTTAAAAGGATTTAGGAGTAAACAAAGAAATCCCCACTGCACAAATATAGTACAATTTAAGCAACAATAAACAATAACTATGACTTATAGAAACACATAAGTATGCTTTAAATCTGTGAGTTAAAAATGACATGCAACAAGTCCACCATTGGTCACCTTTGGAAGTTGCTAGGTGTTTTCAATTGGATTGGTGTATCTTTTTCTATCCTACTTTCAAACAACTTATACTATTACATTTAAAGTTTGTTTCTTTTAAATAAAATGTAGTTGGGTCATTTTTAAAAATTCAATATTCAATTATTTGCCTTTTATTTATTTTTTAATTTTTTCCCAATATTTGCCTTTTAATTAGTATATTTAGACTATATTTATTGTTATCATTGTTATATTAGTGCTTAAACCTGCCATTTTTATTTGTGTTGTGTTTGATCCCTCAGTTTTGTTTTCATCTGTCTTACATTTCACTCTTTCTTGTGGGTCACTTGAACATATTTTATAGTTCTATTTTGACTTAGCTGTTTTTATTTATTTTTATTTTTAAAAAAGATTTTATTTATTTATTTGACAGAGAGAGAGCAAGAGAGCGCACAAGCAAGGGAAGCAGCAGAAGGAGAGGGTGAAACAGGCTCCTCACTGAGCAGGGAGCAGGGATCCCAATGCAGGGCTGGATCCCAGGGTCCTGGGATCATGACCTGAGCCAAAGGCAGACACGTAACTGACTGAGCCACACAGGCCTCCCATCTGTTCAGTTTTTAAAGCTTATTTCTTTGTATAGAATAGTGATTTCTGCAGATACTGCCTTATATATAAATAACTTATATCTGTTGGTGTATTTTTTAAGTCTGAGTAAAGCATGGAGAACTTACCTTTATTTAGTTCCCATAATCCTCTGTATTTAGATCATAATTTTCTTAAATATGTCCCTCTACATATATTGAGAACTATACCAGTGTTAGAAGTTTTTATTCAATCTCTAAAACAATTCATAAAACTCAAGAGGAGAAGAAAAATACATTGTGTATATTCATATACTTAATATTTCCATTGTTCTTCCTTTTATCCTGATAATCCAAGATCTCTTCTATTTCATCTTGTTGTTTCTGTGAAGAACTTCCAACTTCATCCATTTAGCCACTATTTGTCCTTTCCTTCCATGACACCAGTAACATAGATGCTAGCTCTTTTGTTATGTCCCATGGGTATCTAAGGCACTGGTCATTATTTTTTTTCATGCTATTTTCCCCTCAGTGTTCAGATTTGTAAATTCTACTGACCTACCTTTAAGTTCACTGATTATTTTCTCTGCCTCTCTAATCTACTGTTGAGCCTTCCTAGTAAGGTGTTTTTTTTTATTTTGACAATTGTATATTTCATGTTTCTAATTTTGGTTGTTTCTTTTTTAACTACTATGTCTTTCATAAAATTTTCTGCTTTCATTTGTTGCAAAAGAATTTGTAATTAATTTTTAAGCATTTTATCATGGTAGAGTTAAAATTCTTGTCAGATAATTTCAGTATCTGATTCATTTTGGTGTTGGCATCTGTTGATTATGTTTTCTCATTCAAGTTGTGATTTTCCTGGTTTATGGGATGATAACAGATTTTTGTTTATGTCCTGGACATTTTGAGTATGATGTTAGGAAACTCTGGATCTTATTTAAATCTTCTATTTTAGCAGGCGGTCACCCAGTTTAGGTTTGGCACATGGGTCCTGGCCTACTTTTGTGGACTGTGGGTGGTTCAAATGACATTTAGTTTTTAGAGTCTTGCAATGCTATTCTGGTGTGCTTCATTTTTATGCTACATGGAGGCCACTCCAAAAATCTGGGTGGTATTCCAAACTTTATTTCAGTTCTGAAACATTTGTACATGTATATTCCAGTAAGTTTTATGTGTGAGTTGGTCAGGGGTCTGTCTAGTGTTTTCTTACAGTTTTAAAGAACTCCTTTCTCCAGATTTCTCCTCTCTGAGATCTTGTCCCACTTGCAGTTGGGCAGATGAGGGATACTGCCCACCATTGTCTCATATGGGGGTGGGGAGTGACAAAATGCAGACCTCCTTGCTCAGTTTTTGCTGTCATCTGTCAGTGGAGAAAAGTGTTTCTCTGGGCTGACTTCTTGCACTGACTGGGGATCAAGGTCTAGATTCCCTACTCAGTCACCACAGATACCATGGTGGGAAATGAAAACCCCTTCTTGGACCATCTGATAACACTTGGTCCCTGACAACATGCTACCAGCAGGGGAAGAAAGTGCCTTCCTGAGCTACTGCTGCTGTTAGATTAAGGTCAGGAGATGACATTCCACATTAGGTCTCCATTAAAAACAAAAGTGAGGTAGGAAAACATCTTACTGGACTGCCTCCTGCTGCAAAGTTGGGGGGACACAGGTCAGTCTTCCATTAACAATACTGGGATGGGGACATTCATTCACAGTGTTTGGCTGGGGTAGTGTGGCAGTTAAAAAATATTTCCATCCTGCTGAATTTTATTTTTCCCAGTCCTTTGGCTCTCATTTGTAACCTGTATTTGTACATATACCTTAGCCAATGAGTTTGTCTTCATGTTTACTAAGGCCAGATTTGGATATGATTCACCAGATTTTAGAGAAGCAAACAAAATAATTGTTTAGTAAATGTGAACATTCCAGTGGTTACTACTCTAAGGCCCAACTCCACAAAACTGGCTGTTGATTCCAAATTGCAATTAATTCTGTCTGCTTCTGAGTCTTGACACTTTGCACATAGCCTGTATGCCTTCCCAAACTCATAAACCAGCTGACCAAATACCAGACACAGGAATGTCTGTTTTATCATCATGCCTTGACCCAAGTCTTTCATCCCCTTGCCAGGCTTCCCTGATGCCAAAACCAATGTAGCCACTCACTCTTTGAACTTGCATACCATCCCTGTCCTAATGATGTGGTGATAAATGCTTATTGAATTAAGATGACTTTAGCCTCTGGAAGCCACACATGCAGGGAAAAAGACAAGGTCCAAGCCTGAAGTAGGTTACTTCCTATTTGGAGAAAGTCTTGGAAAACAAAACTATACGTTATAAGTGATATTTCTTAATGGAGGTCTATGGCACCTATGGTAGAGCCTGATGGATGAAACAGAAGAAGCAGTAGGTAGAAGGAGATGTAGTCCTCAGCAGAGTTTGGGACAGCCTGAGAGAGTCATGAGGGTTAAGAATGAAAAGGGCAGGACTTCTGGAGAAGATGGTGGAGTAGGAGAACCCTAAGCTCCCTTGTCCCACAGATACAACTAGATAACACTCATATCACTGTAAACCCAGAAAATGACCCAAAGACTGGCAGAACAAACTCTCCACAGCTAAATGTAGAGAAGAGGCTACATCAAAGTGGGTAGGCAGGGTGGAGACATGGTCAGGAGCTAAATGGAAATGTGGGACTGTCTGCAGGAGGGAAGGATGTGGTGGGTGCAGAGAGGAGAGAGAAACAGACTCTCATATCAGGGAGCCCACACAGGGAAGAAGAACCTCCATAATATTCAGCTTTGAAAACCAGAGGAACTGAATTTTGTAAGTTCTTACTATCAGCAGGACATAACACCTGGAATGTTAAAAAATCAGATGGCTTGGTTTTGGGAGAACTGGGAGGGCTAAAGGAAACTAAGTCCCTGCCCTTAAAGAGAGCACAACAAATAGCCCAAGAGACATATGGCATAGAAGCAGCAGTTTGAAAATTGCCTGGGGTATAGAGGATGGAGATTTGCTTGCTAATCTCAGAGCATGTGCTGGAGGGGTAGGGGTTGTTGGAAGACTTCTCCAGAAGCAAAGAAGCTGGCAGAGCCATTTCCCTCCTCCACCAGCCAGCATAAACATGTGGACATCTGTGCGAACCAGTGCATCACTAACACTCACTACCTAACGTGCTGACAGCATGCCCTGTCCCCATGCACTTCTGCATATCCATACCCTCCAAAAATGGCCTGCCTTGGTCCCAGTTGCTGCAGGTCTCCTCCCCCAGTGGACCAGTGCAAACCTTGCTAACACCACCTACCCTGGCTCCAAGTTCTGTGGTTCTGCCCCCTCTAATATGTTCTTGGCTGGAGCCCAACTAAAGCAGTGCCACAAACCTGGCAGTGTGCTAGCAGCCTTGACAGAGGCCAGCACCACTCCAAAGTAAGTCCTTTCCTGTGGAGAAGAAAAGATAACCACACACACCAATCCAAATGAAGCTCCAGCAGTGGGCTGGGGGCAAACATCTGATCTGAATGACATTGCAGACCACTGGAATGAAGGCAAGAGCAGCTCAGCCACAATGGCTGGGCATATGCAATACACATAGGAGACACCCCTGAAGCACCATGTACTGGTGAACAAGGGACTTTGCACTGCCGGGTACTACAGGACCTCTTCTTCATAAGGCCACTACTTTCAAGATCAGGAGATGTAGCTGACATTTATAACACAAAGAAACAGACATGGAGAGATAAAATGAGAAGACAGAGGAATATGTCCCAAAAGAAAGAACAGGACAAAATCAGAGCAAGAGACAAAACACAGATAAGAAATATGCCTGATAGAGAATTTAAAGTAATAGTCATAAATATACTCACTGGAATTGAGAAAAGAGTGGAGGACCTCACTGAGACCCTTAAAAAAGAGACAGAAAACATAAAGAACCAATCAGAGATGAAGAAATCAATAACTGAAATGGAAAATACACTAGAGGGAATATATAGTAGACTACAGGAATCAGAAGAGTAGATCAGTGACTTAAAGGACAGACTAATGGACAGCAATCAACCTGAACAAGAGAGAGAGAAATTAAAAATGAGAATAAGTTAAGGGAATTCAGCAACATCAAGTGTAATAACATACACATTATACGGATCTCAGAAGGAGAAAAGAGAGCAAAAGGGGCAGAAAATTTATTTGAAGAGATTATAGCTGAAAACTTCCTAAATCTGGGGAAGGAAATAGCAATCCAGATACAGGAAGCACACAGACCCCCCAACAAAATCATCCCAAGGAAGTCACCACCAAGACAGATAGTAATTAAAATGGCAAAAAGTAGTGATAAAGAAAGAATTTTTTTAATCTGCAAGAGAAAACAGTTACATACAAGAGAAACTCCATAAGGCTTTCAGCTGATTTTTCAAAGAAATTTTGCAGGCCAGAAGAAAGTGGCATGATGTATTCAAAGTGCTGAAAGGAAAAAATCTGCAGCCAAGAATATTCTATCTAGCAAGGCTGTCATTAAGAATAGAAGGAGAGATAGTTTCTCAGACAAACAAAAGAAGTTCGTGTATAGGAATGCCACTGATTTCTGTGCATGGATTTTATATCCTGCCACTTTACTGAATTCCTGTATGAGTGCTAGCAGTTTTGGGGTGGAGTCTTTTGGATTTTCCACATAAAGTATCATATCATCTGCAAAGAGTGAGAGTTTGACTTCTTCTTTGCCAATTTGGATGCCTTGTATTTCTTTCTGTTGTCTGATTGCTATGGCTAGGACTTCTAATACTATGTTGAATAGCAGTGGTGATAGTGGACATCCCTGCTGTGTCCCTGACCTTAGGGGGAAAGCTCTTCGTTTTTCCCCATTGAGAATGATATTCGCTGTGGGTTTTTCATAGATGGCTTTTATGATATTGAGGTATGTACCCTCTATCCCTATACTCTGAAGAGTTTTGATCAAGAAAGGATGCTATACTTTGTCAAATGCTTTTCCTGCATCTATTGAGAGGATCATATGGTTCTTGTTCTTTCTTTTAATGTATTGTATCACATTGATTGATGTGCGGATGTTGAACCAACCTTGCAGCCCAGAGATAAATCCCACTTGGTCGTGGTGAATAATCCTTTTAATGTACTGTTGGATCCTATTGGCTAGTATATTGGTGAGAACTTTTGCATCCATGTTCATCAAGGATATTGGTCTGTAATTCTCTTTTTTGATGGGGTCTTTTCTGGTTTGGGGATCAAGGTAATGTTGGCCGCATAAAACGAGTTTGGAAGTTTTCCTTCCATTTCTATTTTTTGGAACAGTTTCAGAAGAATAGGTATTAATTCTTCTTGAAATGTTTGGTAGAATTCCCCTGGGAAGCCATCTGGCCCTGGGCTCTTGTTTCTTGGGAGATCTTTGATGACTGCTTCAATTTCCTTAGTGGTTATAGGTCTGTTCAGGTTTTCGATTTCTTCCTGGTTCAGTTTTGGTAGTTGATACATCTCTAGGAATGCATCCATTTCTTCCAGATTATCTAATTTGCTGGCATGTTGTTCATAATATGTCCTTATAACTGTTTGTATTTCTTTGGTGTTGGTTGTGATCTCTCCTCTTTCATTCATGATTTTATTTATTTGGTCATTTCTCTTTTCTTTTTGATAAGTCTGGCCAGGAGTTTATCAATCTTGTTAATTCTTTCAAAGAACCAGCTCCTAGTTTCGTTGATCTGTTCTACTGTTCTTTTGGTTTCTATTTCATTGATTTCTGCTCTGATCTTTATTATATCTCCTCTCCGGCTGGGTTTAGGCTTTATTTGCTGTTCTTTCTCCAGCTCCTTTAGGTGTAGGGTTAGGTTGTGTATTTGAGAGCTTTCTTGTTTCTTGAGAAAGGCTTGTATTGCTATATACTTTCCTCTTAGGACTGCCTTTGCTGTATCCCAAAGATTTTGAACAGTTGTGTTTTCATTTTCATTAGTTTCCATGAATTTTTTAAATTCTTCTTTAATTTCCTGGTTAACCCATTCATTCTTTAGTAGGATGCTCTTTAGTCTCCATGTATTTGAGTTCTTTCTGAATTTCCTCTTGTGATTGAGTTCTAGTTTCGAAGCATTGTGGTCTGAAAATATGCAGGGAATGATCCCAACCTTGTGGTACCCATTGAGACCTGATTTGTGACCTAGAATGTGATCTATTCTGGAGAATGTTCCATGGGCACTAGAGAAGAATGTGTATTCTGTTGCTTTGGGATGGAATGTTCTGAATATATCTGTGAAGTCCATTTGGTCCAGTGTGTCATTTAAAGTCTTTATTTCCTTGTCGATGTTTTGCTTAGATGATCTGTCCATTTCCCAGAAATCAGTGGCATTCCTATACACCAACAAGACAGAAGAAAGAGAAATTAAGGAGTCGATCCCATTTACAATTGCACCCAAAACCATAAGATACCTAGGAATAAATCCAACCAAAGAGGCAAAGAATCTGTACTCAGAAAACTATAAAATACTCATGAAAGAAATTGAGGAAGACACAAAGAAATGGAAAAACGTTCCATGCTCATGGATTGGAAGAATAAATATTGTGAAGATGTCAATGCTACCTAGAGCAATCTACACATTTTATGCAATCCCTATCAAAATACCATCAACTTTTTTCAAAGGAATGGAAAAAATAATCCTAAAATTTGTATGGAACCAGAAAAGACCCTGAATAGCCAGAGGAGTGTTGAAAAAGAAAAGCAAAGCTGATGGCATCACAATTCCGGACTTCAAGCTCTATTACAAAGCTGTAATCATCAGGGCAGTATGGTACTGACACAAAAACAGACACATAGATCAATGGACCAGAACAGAGAAACAGAAATGGACCCTCAACTCAATGGTCAACTAGTCTTTGACAAAGCAGGAAAGAATGTCCTATGGAAAAAAGTCTCTTCAACAAATGATGTTGGGAAATTTGGACAGCCACATGCAGAAGAAGGAAACTGGACCATTTCCTTACACCACACACAAAAATAGATGAAAAATGGATGAAAGACCTCAATGTGAGACAGGAATCCATTAAAATCCTTGAGGAGAACAAAGGCAGCAACCTCTTCGACCTCAGCCGCAGCAACTTCTTAGAAACATCGCCAAAGGCAAGGGAAGCAAGGGCAAAAATGAACTTTTGGGACTTCATCAAGATAAAAGGCTTTTGCACAGCAAAGAAGACAGTCAACAAAACCAAAAGACAACCGACAGAATGGGAGAAGATATTTGCAAATGACATATCAGATAAAGGGCTAGTATCCAAAATCTATAAAGAACTTATCAAACTCAACACCCAAAGAACAAAGAATCCAATCAAGAAATGGGCAGAAGACATGAACAGACATTTTTCCAAAGAAGACATCCAAATGGCCAACAGACACATGAAAAAGTGCTCAACATCACTTGGCATCAGGGCGATCCAAATCAAAACCTCAATGAGATACCACCTCACACCAGTCAGAATGGCTAAAATTAACAAGTCAGGAAATGACAGTTGCCGGGGATGCGGAGAAAGGGGAACCCTCCCTACACTGTTGGTGGGAATGCAAGCTGGTGCAGCCACTCTGGAAAACAGTATGGAGGTTCCTCAAAAAGTTGAAAATAGAGCTACCCTACGATCCAGCAATTGCACTACTGGGTATTTACCCCAAAGATACAAATGGAGGGATCCGAAGGGGTATGTGCACCCCAATGTTTATAGCAGCAATGTCCACAATAGCCAAACTGTGGAAAGAGCGAAGATGTCCATCAACAGATGAATGGATAAAGAAGAGGTGGTATATATCTACAATGGAATATTAAGCAGCCATCAAAAGGAATGAAATCTTGCCATTTGCAACGACGTGGATGGAACTGGAGGGTATTATGCTGAGCGAAATAAGTCAATCAGAGAAAGACATGTATCATATGACCTCATTGATATGAAGAATTCTTAATCTCAGGAAACAAACTGAGGGTTGCTGGAGTGGTGGGGAGTGGGAGGGATGTGGTGGCTGGGTGATAGACATTGGGGAGGGTATGTGCTATGGTGAGCTCTGTGAATTGTGTAAGACTGTTGAATCACAGGCCGGTACCTCTGAAACAAATAATACATTACATGTTAAAAAAAAAAAAAGAAGAAGATAGCAGGAAGGGAAGAATGAAGGGGGAGGAAATCGGAGAGGGAGACGAACCATGAGAGACTATGGATTCTGAGAACAAACTGAGGGTTCTAGAGGGGAAGGGGGTGGGGGGATGGGTTAGCCTGATGATGGGTATTATAGAAGGCACGTACTGCATGGAGCACTGGGTGTTATATGCAAACAGTGAATCATGGAACACTACATCAAAAACTAATGATGTAATGTATGGTGATTAACATAACATAATAAAAAAAATGTTAAAGAAGTTCATGACCACTAAACCATCTCTACAAGAATTGTTAAAGGACTCTGAGTAAAAAGGAAAGACTATAAGTAGGAGTAAAAAAAAGTAGAAGTACAAAAGTAGTAAAATTAAGTATATCGATCCAAATCAGTTGAGGGAATTCACAAAATAAAATATATGACACCGTATTATCTAAAACATGGTTGCGGGGTAGTAAAGAATGGGTTCAAACTTAAGCGACCATCAACTTAATATATACTGCTCTATGCAGAATATATTATATACAAAATTAATGATAACCATAAATCAAAAACCAGTAATAGATATGCAAAAAAATAAAGAGAAAGGAATCCAAGTATATCACTAAATAAAGCCGGCAAATCCTGACAGAAGAGAGCAAGAAAGGAACAGAGAAGAACTACAATAACAACCATAAAAAAGTAACAAAATGGCAATAGGTACATGACTATCAATAAATACATTGAGTGTAAATGGACTAAATGCTCCAATCAAAAGACAAAGGGTGACAGAATGGATAAAAAAGCAAGATCCATCTATGTGCTCCCTAGAGGAGACTCATTTCAGATATAAAGACACTTGCAAATTAAAAGTGAAGGGATGGAAAAGCACTTATCATGTAAGTGGGAATGAAAAGAAAGCCAGGGAAGCAATACTGATATCAGAGAAAATAGACTTTAAAACAAAGACTGTAACAAGAGACAAGGACACAACATAATCATTAAGGGAACAATCCAACAATAAGATATAATAATTGCAAATATTTGTGAATGCAACATGGGAGCAGCCAAATATTTAAGGCAGCTAGCAACTAACATAAAGGAAGTAATTGATAATAATACAATAGCAGTAGGGGATGTTAACACCCCACATACATCAATGGATAGATTGAACCAGAAAATCAACAAGGAAGCAATGGCTTTGAATGACACACTGGACCAGATGGTTCTAACAGATATATTCAGAACATTCCATCCTGAAAAAGTGGAATATACATCTTTTTCAAGTGCACATGGAAAATTCTCCAGGATAGATCATATATTAGGCCACAAATCAAGTCTCAAAAAATTAGAAAAAGGTTGAAGCCATACCATTCATCTTTTCTGACCACAGTTCTATGAAACTAGGAATTAATCACAAGAAAAAATCTGAAAAGAATACATGGAGGTTAAATAACATGCTACTAAACAATGAATGGGTCATCAAAGAAATAGAAAAGGAAATTAAAAAAAATACATGGAGAAAACTGAAAATGAACACACAATGGTCCAAAATCTTTGGGGTGCAGCAAATGCTGTTCTAAGACAGAAGTTTATAGCAATGCAGGCTAAACCCATGAAGCAAGAATAATCACATATAAATGACCTAATCTTACACCTAAAGGAACTAGAAAAAGAAGTACAAACAGAACCCAAAACTAGTAGAAGGAAGGAAATAATAAAGATTGGAGAAGAACTAAATTAAATAAAAACTAAAACCACAATAGAACAGATCAATGAAACCAGGATCTAGTTCTATATAAAGATCAACAAAATTAATAAACCTTTAACCAGGCTCATCAAAAAGAGTGAAAGAGAGAGAGACAGGACTCAAACAAAATCAGAAATTAAAGAGGAGAAATAACAACCAACACCACAGAAATACAAAGGATTACAAGAGAATATTATGAAAAATTATATGTCAAAAAATTGGATAACCTAGAAGAAATTGATAAATTCCTAGAAATATATAACCTCCTAAACTGAACCAGGAAGAAACAGAAAATTTGAACAGACTGATTAAAAGTAATGAAATTAAATGAGTAATCAAAAAATTCCTAACAAACAGAAGTCCAGGACCAGGTGGCTTCCCAGGTGAATTCTACCAAACATTTAAGGAAGAGTTAATACCTATTCTCAAACTATTCCAAAGAATAGAAGAGGAAGGAAAACTTCCAAACTCATTCTATGAGGCCAGCATTACCCTGATACCAAAACCAGATAAAGAGACCCCTACAGAAGAGAACTACAGGCCAATATCCCTGATGAACATAGAGGCAAAGATTCTCAATAGAATATTAGCAAACCGAATTCAACAATACCTTAAAAAAATCATTCAGCACGGTCAAGTGGGATTTATTCCTGGGTTGCCAGGTGGTTCAATATTCACAAATCAATCAACCTGATACATCACATTAATTAAAGGAAGGATAAGAACCATATAATCATTTCAAAATGCAGAAAAAGCATTTGACAGAGTACAACATCCATTCATGATAAAAACACTCAACAAAGTAGGTTTAGAGGGAACACACCTCAACATATTAAAGGCCATATACAAAAATAATCCACTGCTAATATCATCCTCAATGGGGGAAGACTGAGAACTTTTCCTCTATGGTCAGGAACAAGAAAGGGATGTCCGCTCTCAACATGTTTATTCAATATAGTACTGGAGGTCCTACCCACAGCAATTAGACAATAAAAAGAAATAGAAGGCATCCAAATCAGCAAGGAAGAAGTAAAACTTTTGCTATTTGCAGGTGACATTATACTGTATATAGAAAACCTGAAAGACTCCACCAAAAAAGTGCTAGAGCTGATAAATGATTCAGTAAAGTCACAGGATACAAAATCAATGTATAGAAGTCTGTTGCATTTCTATACACCAATAATGAAGCAGTAGAAAGAGACATTAAGGAATCAATCCGATTTAGAATTGTACCAACAACAATAAGATACTTACGAATAAACCTAATCAAAGAGGTGAAAGATCTATACTCTGAAAATTATAAAACACTGATGAAAGAAATTAGATGACAGAAAGAAATAGAAAGACATTCCATTCTCATGGATTGGAAGAACAAATATTGTTAAAATGTCTATGCTACCCAAAGCAGTCTGCACATTTAATGCAATCCCTATCATAATACCAACAGCATTTTTCACAGTGCTAGAACAAACCTAAAATTTGTATGGAACCACAAAAGACCCCTGACAGCCAAAGCAGTCTTGAAAAAGAAAAGCAAAGCTGGAGGCATCACAGTTCTGGACTTCAAGTTATATTACAAAGCTGTAGTAATAAAAACAGTATGGTACTAGCACAAAAATGTACACATAGATCAATAGAACAGAATAGAAAACCCAGAAATGAACCCACAACTATATGGTCAACTAATCTTTGACAAAGCAGGAAAGAATATCCAACTGGGGAAAAAAAAAAAGCCTCTTCAACGAATGGTGTTGAGAAAACTGGACAGCAACATGCAAATGAGTGAAACTGGACCACTTTTTTATACCATACACAAAAATAAATTCCAAATGGATCAAAAACGTAAATGTGAGACCTGAAACCATGAAAATCCTAGAAGAGAACATACGTAGTAACTTCTTTGATATCAGCCATAGCAACTTCTTTCTAGATATGTCTCCTGAGGCAAGGGAAATAAAAGCAAAAATAAACTATTGGGACTTCATCAAAATAAAAAGCTTCTGCACAGTGAAGGAAAGAAAAAAAACTAAAAGCAATCTATGGAATGGGAGAAGATATTTGCAAATGACATTTCTGATAAAGGGTCAGTATCTAAAATCATAAAGAACTAATAAAACCCAACACCCCAGAAATGAATAATCCAAATTAAAAATGGGCAGAAGACATGAATAGACATTTTTCCAAAGAAGGCATATGGGTGGTCAACAGACACATGAAAAGATGCTCATCATCACTATCAGAGAAATGCAAATCAAGAATACAATGGGCTATCACCTCACAGCTGTCAGAATGGCTAAAATCAACAACACAAGAAACGACAGGTTTTGGCAAGGATGTGGAGAAAGGGGAATCCTGTTACTATTAGCAGGAATGCAAACTGGTGCAGCCACTCTGGAAAATATTATGGCAGTTCCTCAAAGTGTTAAAAATAGAACTACCCTATGATCCAGTAATTGCATTACTAGGTATTTATCCAAAGAATTACAAAAATACTAATTCAAAGGATACGTACACCCTGATGTTTATAGCAGCATCATCTACAATAGCCAAGCAGTCCAAGTGTCCTCAACTGATGAATGGATAAAGAAATGTTATATGTATACAATGGAATATTTCTCAGCCATAAAAAAGAATGAAATCTTGCCATTTGCAAGGACATGAATGGAGCTACAGAGTAAGAGAACACTAATCTTGATGAGCACCAGGGGTTGTATGGAAGCATTGAATCACCTTATTTTATACCCGAAACTAATATACTGTATGTTTACTATACTGAAATTAAAATTTTATAAAAAATAATGAAAAGGGCATAAGTCCAAGACCAGGAAACAGTAACGTAGGAGCAGAGGACTGGAGGAGAGAAGCCCACAAGGCCAATTTCTGAACCTAAGATAGGTAGGATATACCTCCAAGACTTCTTTTCTCTACTGAGTCGGAACTTCTTTGGGGTTAGGGGCCATATCCTCTTGGGCTGTGTGTTATTTCAGGACTCCAGTACAGTTCTTCACTCAAAGCATGTGCTTAATACATGAATTAATGTATCATGTGAAATAATAATTCACAAAGTCCATCTACATCCACAAATGAAAAACCCACTGATATATTTGCCACTGCTGGTGTGAATACCGGGTGAGAAAGCAACCAGTGGACACACGGAAGTGAATCCTCCATAGGAAGCCCCAGGAAATCTTGCTAAACCAAAAGATTATGTGCACAGGTGAGCATCTCAGGCTGGAATAAACTGTTAGTTGATAGGAACATAGGCCTGTGGTCAACCCAATCACCCCTCCCTTTCATGGCCAAAATTCTTTTTTTTTTTTTTTAAAGATTTTATTTATTTATTTGACAGAGAGAGACACAGCGAGAGAGGGAACACAAGCAGGGGGAGTGGGAGAGAGAGAAGCAGGCTTCCCGCGGAGCAGGGAGCCTGATGCGGGGCTCGATCCCAGGACCCTGGGATCATGACCTGAGCCGAAGGCAGACGCTTAATGACTGAGCCACCCAGGTGCCCCCATGGCCAAAATTCTGATTGAGAGACGCTTTACATAGGGAGCTAGAAGGACAGGACCTGAATACAAAGTTTCCTTCAAGAAGGTAGAAGTTTGTTGTTAGCTATTCATAAAAATGACTTCCATGAATGTCCCAACTATGAGGTAAGCTCCAGGGAGGTAGAATGATAATAGTGACAGAGGTAAAGTAAAATGAGAAAAGTGCCTGTTGGTTGAGAACATGTGTTTAGAAAAACTTTGCACACAAGGATCACACACCTCTGGGTTAATCCCTAGGAGTACTCATCAGTCTTCAATTGTAAATTCCTGCATGCAGTCACCTAGCAGAACTTGCAGTATATGTATATCTTCCTCATCTGTCCAGTACTAGTAAAACCCAAGTCTGGCCATACACTTTTTGTATTAATTTCCTGTGGCTGCTGTGATAAATTACCACAACCTTTGTGGATTGAAACAACACAAATATTTTCTCTCATAATTCTAGAGGCCAGAGGTGTGAATTCAAGGTGTTAACAGAGACGTACGCCCTCTGATATTTCTATTGGAAGTATTTATTCCTTGCCTCTTTTAGATTATGGTGGCTGCTAGCCTTCCTTGGCATTTCTTCCGTTGTTGCCACATTGCTCTCTGATCTGTCTTCACATTGCCTTCTCCTTTTTGTGTTGCTGTCAAAAATCCCCTTCCTCTCTCTGACAAGAATACATACGATTGTATGTAGGCCCACATGGATAATCCAGGATAAATTCTTCCTCTCAGGATCCATAACTTATTTACATATTTTGGCACATAAAATAATACTCTTTTACTATATGAAATAATATTCATAAGTTTTTGGGATTAGGACATGGACATATGTTTTAAGGGGACCACCATTCAATCTACTACACATTCTGAGATGAACACTACTCACTACTTATGAAAGTAGGATGCTCAACGTTATAAATATGTTCAGTAGAATCTTGACAGCCTGAAGTGAGTGATTTTAGACTGAAAGTCATAATACCAAAGAGATCTACATGGACATTTGGGAAAAGGAATTGGATGGAAAAGTTGCCAGATAGTAGCCAAGATGTGAATGGTGTTCAAGGCACATAAAGAAAATCTGTAGAAGGGAACTGCAATGATTCACATCTCCACTGATTCTTAAATAAGGCCACATTAGCTTGGATGGATTTTAGGTGAGATAATCCAAAATAATAGGTAATGATGAAGAGCAAGAGACAATAGAATGAACCATGCAATAGGGTTGGTCATGGAGAATGGCTTGGAGAATATACCTCTCCCTTCAGTGTGACCCATGAGAATTGAATCTAGACAGATGAAAAAACCTGGCAGCTCAATTGAGGAAGGTTCTTTAGGTCCCCTTTCTTCAACCAGAGGATTTTGGCCTGCCCAACATCCCACACACACACAACCAGTGGAGGAGTCTGGATGATGCTTTTGTTGTCTAAACCACCTCAAGACTATGCTTGGCTTGGACAGAGACTTGCTGATCAAAGAAAGCCTAAGATATGGATCATCACTGACCAAAAAGGGGGCCTATATAAGAAGGTCAGGAGCCCTGGGGTAGACCACTGAGAGGTTTTAAGATGACTAAGGTGAGAGGAAACTATAAGCACCTACCACAGTTACAGAACAACAAACCCCAAGCACCAGAAGGAGGAAGAAGGTGAAGACCCCTGTCAACCCATGTCTAGAAATGGTGACAAGGCCAAATGACCTTACCCATTCTCCTTGTCTTCTTCCCCATTGGTTCCACCCACCACTGCCAAGGTTCCTGCCTGCCACTGTCTGGCACAAATACACTTATCTTGCATGCCTCCTCATGAAGCCTGCCTTCCCATCCAGTCCCCATCCTTTTCCCCTAAATCAATGCCCTTCTGCATTTACCCTGTTACCTTTCTAGATGAAGATAACATAAAGGTAAAAAGGGCCCTTCAAGGGAGTACAGGGGAAAAAAATCCTAACAACTACCGTCCCTTCAAGAAAGCCTAAAAGAGCAAGAAGGCCAACACTATTCAGTCATTATCACAGGCCAAATAAAAAAAAAGTAAATGAAAATCAGTTCTCCCAGGACCAAGAACCTTGGAAAATTCTACCACTTCAAGTAATGACCCATAGTCACTATACAGCAAGGGCCAGAGTTTTCAGAAACATCTGCTATATATCTTGAGAAACGGTCTGCTGAGAAATGGTCATCCATGTACAGACTGAATCTTATAGCAACAGAGAACATGGATGATGATTAAAATACAGTCAGCAACTTGTGAATTCTCTGATGGTGGGAGGGTAGAGTAGGAAGGGAAGAGGCAAGTGTGTGAGAAAAGAAGTTGGGTCCTGGAAGGCTGGGGGCCAGACACTGAGGTAAAAGGATTAGATGAGGACTGTGCTGAAGACAGATTTCCTCCTTAACATTATCCTGCTATCAAGAAGGAAAGAAAGAAATACTTGAAATTTCTCCATGTATTTGGGGTGGAGGGTGACATTAGGGTCTAAAAAATCGTTGTGATATAAATTTTAATAATTTATGACAATATGTATATACCTATTTCACCTATCCCTTCACCCCCATCCCCTCTGGCAACCAGTAGTTCTTTATATTTGAGAGTGCTTTTTTGTTGTTTTTGTTTGTTTTGTTATTTAGATTCCATATATAAGGGAAAGCATATGGTATTTGTCTTTGATTTATTTCACTTAGCATAATAGTCTCTATGTCTATTCATGTTGTCATGGATGGCAAGATGGCATTTTTTATAGCTTAGTAGTATTCCAATGTGTGTTTTATATATATATATATATATATATATATATATATATATATATATATATTTTCCTTATCTATTCATCTATTGATGGACACTTAGGTTTCTTCCATATCTTGCTTATTGTAAATAATGCTACAATAAACATAGGGGTGCACATCTTTTTGTGAATTAGTGTTTTCATTTTTCTGGGGTAAATACCCAAGAGAATAATTACTGAATCCAATGGTACTTCTATTTGTAATTTTTTGAGGAAGCTCCCTACGGACTTCCATAGTAGCCATACAATGTACATTCCCACTGACAGTGGACAGGGGTCCCATTTTCTCCACACCCTGGTCAAAACTTGTTATTTCTTATCTTTTTTTTTTTTAAGATTTTATTTATTTGACAGAGAGACACAGAGAGAGAGGGAACACAAGCAGGGGGAGTGGGAGAGGGAGAAGCAGGCTCCCCCGCCGAGCAGGGAGCCTGATGTGGGGCTCGATCCCAGGGCCCTGGGATCATGACCCAAGCCAAAGGCAGATGCCCAACGAATGAGCCACCCAGGCGCCCCTATTTCTTGTCTTTTAATACTAGCCATTCTGACTGGTGAGGTAATATCTCATCATGGTTTTGAGTTGCATTTCCCTGATGGTTAGTGACGTTGAACATCTTTTCATGTGTCTTTTGGCCATCTGTATGTCTTCTTTGGAAAAATATCTCATCATGTCCCCTGACTAGTTTTTTAATTAAATAGGTTTTTGGTGTTGAGTTGTATGAGTTCTTTATATATTTTGGATATTGAGTTCTTATTGGATATATCATTTGCAAATATCCTCTGCCGTTCAGTAGGTTGCTTTTCATTTTGTTGATAGTTTCCTTTGCTGTGAAAAAGCTGTTTAGTTTAATGTAATCCCAACTGTTTACTTTTGCTTTTGTTTCTCTTGCCTGGGAGACATATCCAAAAAAATATTACTAAGGTTGACTTCTAAGCAATTACCACCTATGTTTTCTTTTAGGAGTTTTATGGTTTCAGGTCTTTTATAACATATATATATATATATATATATAGGTTTATAATCCATTTTGTTTTTATCTTTGTGTACAGTGTAAGGAAGTGGTCCAGTTTCATTCTTTTGCATGTAGATGTCCAGTTTTCCCAACACCATTTATTGAAGAGACTGTCTTTTCCCCATTGTATTTTCTTGCCTCCTGTAGATTAATTGACCATATAAGTATGGGTTTATTTCTGGACCTCAAATCTATACCATTGATTTATGTGTCTATTTTTGTGCTAGTACCATACTGTTTTGATTACTATATATAGCCTTGTAATATATCTTGAAACCTGGGATTGTGATATCTCCAGCTTTGTTTTTTCTCAAGATTGCTTTGGCTATTCAGGGTCTTTTGTGGTTCCATACAAATTTTTGGATTTTTTGTTCTCATTCTTTGAGAAATACTATTGGTGTTTTGATTGGGATTGCACTGAATATGTACATTGCTTTGGGTAGTATGGACACTTTAACAATATTCTTCCATTCTATGAACATGGTATATCTTTGCATTTATTTGTGTCATCTTGAATTTCTTCCTCAATGTCTTATGGTTTTCATAGTATAGGTCTTTCACCTTTGTTATATTTATTCCTAGGCATTTTATTCTTTTTGATGCAAGCGTAAACAGGGTTGTTTTCTGAATTTCCCTTTCTGCTTTTTTATTATCAGTGTCTAAATAAGCAACAGATTCTGTATATTAATATTGTATTCCACAACTTTATTGAACTAATTTATTAGTTATAATGGCTTTTTGGTGGAGTCTTTAGGGTTTTCTATATCTGGTATAATGTCATCTGTAAATAGGGACATTTTATTTCTTCCTTACCAATTTCAATGCCTTTTATTTCTTTATCTTGTTTGATTGCTATGGCTAGGAGTTCTGGTACTACGTTGAATAATAGTGGTGAGAGTGGGCATCCTTGTCTTGTTCCTGAAATTAGGGGAAAAGCTTTCAGCTTGTCACCACTGAGTATAATGTTAGTTGTGAGCTTGTTATATATGGCCTTTATTATGTTGAGGTATATGTTCCCTCTACAACTACTTTGTTGAGAGTTTTATCATGAATGGATGTTGAATTTTGTTAAATTTTGAGATAATCATATAATTTTGATCCTTTATTTTGTTTATTTGGTGTTTCACACTGATTGATTTGCATATATTGAATCATCCTTGCATCCTTGGAATAAATCCTACTTCATTGTGGTAAATGATCCTTTTAATGTATTTTTTAAATCAGTTTGCTAATATTTTGTTGAATATTTTTACATCTATATGCACCAGGGATATTGGTCTGTAATTTTTTTTTTTTTTTTTTTTTTTGTAGTTTCTTACATAGTTTGTCTGGTTTTGGTATCAGAATAATGCTGGCCTCATAGAACGAATTTGGAAGGATTTTTCCTCCTCTGAGTTTTGGAATAGTTGAGAAAGGTAAAAATTAACTCTTACTTAAATGTTTGGTAGGATTCACCTGTGATGCCATCTGGTCTTTGTTGGGAGTTGTTTTTTGTTTTTTTTTTCTGACTCAATTTCATTACTAGTTAGTGGTCTGTTCAGATTTTCTATTTCTTCCTGATTCAGTCTTGGGAGATTGCATGTTTCTAGGAATTTATCCATTTCTTCTAGGTTGTCTTATGATTTTCTTTAAAAATTTCTCCCTTATTAATGTTATTTCTCCTTTGCCATTATTATTCCTTATGATTGCTCTTTCAACCTTCTTTCTTGTGGTTTGTTCATTTTTTTTCCAGATATTTCTCTTGCATAAATCATATAATTGGGTGTTAATTTGTGGCAAAATTGAAAAAATATTTTTATTTTTATGGATGAGTTGACCCTATTCATATTTATTGATACAACTGATATATTTGGCCTATAATTTCCCAAATATTTATGAGTAAATGTATTTTAACTATTCTTTTTAAATTTTTCATGGTCTGTATTACTTGTTCTCTTGTACATCAATTATTGATTCATTTATTTAGGAAGCTTTGTATTTAGTTGAAGAGATATGGTATTGTGATTTATAATAAATATGTATTTGGTCTTTATCCAGGGCTCCTGGAAGATAACTCCTAAAACACTTGTAATTCCTATGTAACAGCCAGAGAGGCATCTTTTGTTAAAATATTTAGTTCTGTTTCCTGTTCCTTAAATACCTACAGAGCAATAAAGGTGAAATAGTTGTTGTTGTTCTTAACAAGCCCCTTTCAGCTACACTTGAGTTTATATTAATGAAGTGACTTTTGGAAAGCCCCTAAGGATGGGGGCTGGATGCCAGGAGATCCAAACTCATGATTTGAGGGTTGGAAATTTCAGCTCCACCCACTATCCTCTGGGGAGGAGAAGGGGGCTGGAAGTTGAATTAATCACAGATGGTGAATGATTTAATCACTCATGCCTATGTAATGAAGCCTCCAAAATCCAGAAAAAAATGGAGTTGGGCAAGCTTCTGGGTTAATGAACACATGGAGGTGCTGAGAATTGATAATACACCGCTTTCACATACGTTGGCCTACTTTTGTCTTTCATCTGGCTTTTTCTGAGTTATATCGCTTTCCAACAAACTGGTAATAAGGTAAATAAAATGTTTTCCCTAGTTCTGTGAGCTCCCTGACAAATTAAACCCAATGAGGAGATTGTGGGAACCCCAGATTTATCTCTAGTCAGTCAGAACCACAGACTAACCAAAAGTCCATCAAGTTTTCAATGAATCAATAACTTCTGCTATATTCATGTGATAAGATACCACTGAGCAATAATAAAAAAAAATACTTTTACACATAACAGTACAGATCTCACAGACTTAATGTTGAAAGAAAGGTACCAGATACAAAGGAGCACAAAGTGTCTCATTCCATTACTTGGAGATCAAAGACAGCAAAATTAATCTATTATGATAGAATTCAAAATAGTCATTAATTTGGGGAGGTATTGCCTGGGAGGAACATGAAGGAGCATTCATGTTGGAAATATTCTACATTTTGATACACATGGCATAAACATAAATAATTATAATTAAGAATTATGCACATTGCTATAGGTATAGTGAATAGAAGAAAAGAAAATATAGACAAAGGCCTTTCAGAATGTATTCTTTCCCTTCCAGTCCCTCATTTCATATTAACTAGTTATATTTTCCCATGATATTTATGACCCTAAGAAATATTCTTATTCTCCCTTTCCTTATTTTCTGACTACCCCTAAGGGCATGCAGATCCACGAGAGTGAATTCATGTATATGCTCAGCACCTAGCACAACCCCTGTCCTAGAGAACTGGGTGCTCCATCAATATTTGTAAATGCCCTGTGCGCTCCAGCTTGGCTTTAATTTCCCATCCCCACCCCCATAGCTCCAACAGCTCCCCAGGTTTGTGATGCAATCTCTACAGAAGGTAGAGAAGCCTGAGGTTGAAGAGGGAG
>NW_022589742.1:2063388-2228587 GCF_004348235.1 Phoca vitulina
TTTTAAGATTTTATTTATTTATTTGACAGAGAGAGACACAGCGAGAGAGGGAACACAAGCAGGGGGAGTGGGAGAGGGAGAAGCAGGCTTCCCGCAGAGCAGGGAGCCCGATGCGGGGCTCGATCCCAGGACCTGGGATCATGACCTGAGCCGAAGGCAGACGCTTAACGACTGAGCCACCCAGGTGCCCCCTGTTTCTATTTTTTGAAACAGCTTCAGTAGAAAAGGTATTATTTCTTCTTTGAGTGTTTGGTAGAATTCCCCAGGGAATCCATCAGGCCCTGGACTCTTGTTTTTTGGAAGGTTTTTGATCACTGCTTCAATCTCGTTACTGGTTATTGGCCTATTCAGGTTGTCAATTTCTTCCTGTTTCTGTCTTGGCAGCTTATAGGTTTCCAGGAAAGCATCCATTTCATCCAGATTGCTCAGTTTGTTGGCATATAGTTGTTGATAATAATTTCTAATAACTGTTTCTTTATTTTTTTTAAAGATTTTATTTATTTCACAGAGAGAGACATAGCGAGAGAGGGAACACAAGCAGGGGGAGTGGGAGAGGGAGAAGCAGGCTTCCCGCAGAGCAGGGAGCCCGATGTGGGGCTCGAACCCAGGACTCTGGGATCATGACCTGAGCCGAAGGCAGACACTTAACGACTGAGCCACCCAGGCGCCCCTCTAATAATTGTTTCTATTTCCTTGGTGTTTGTCATGATATTCCCCTTTCCTTCATAATTTTATTAATTTGGGTCCTTTCTCTTTTCTTTTGGATAAGTCTGGCCAGTGGTTTATCGATCTTATTAATTCTTTCAAAGAACCAGCTTCTAGTTTTGTTGATCTGATCTACTGTGTTTCTGGTTTCTAATTCATTGATCTCTGCTCTAATCTTAATTATTTCTCTTCTAATGCATGGCTTAGGCATCATTTGTTGCTTTTTCTCTAGTTCTTTAAGGTGTAGAGTTAGTTGGTGAATTCGGGATTTTTCTATTTTTTTGAGTGAGGCTTGGATGGCTATGTATTTCCCCCTTAGGACTGTCTTTGCAGTATGCCATAGGTTTTGGACCAATATGTTTTCGTTCTCATTGATTTCCATGAATTGTTTAAGTTCTTTGATTTCCTGGTTGACCCAAACATTCTTGAGCAGAGTGGTCTTTAGCTTTCAAGTGTCTGAACTTCTGCCAAATTTTTTCTTATGATTGAGTTCCAGTTTTCAAGCATTGTGGTCTGAGAATATGCAGGGAATAATCTCAGTCTTTTGGTATTGGTTGAGACCTGATTTGGGACCCAGTATGTGGTCTAGTCTGGAGAAAGTTCCATGTGCACTTGAGAAGAATGAGTATTCTGTTGTTTTAGGGTGGAATGTTCTGTATATATCTATGAGGTCCATCTGGTCCAGTGTGTCATTCAAACCTCTTGTTTCTTTGTTGATTTTCTGCTTAGATGATCTGTCTATTGCTGAGAGTGGAGTATTGAGGTCTCTTACAATTAACGTATTGTTATCAATATGACTATTTTGGTTAACAGTTGGCTTATGTAGATGGCTGCTCCCATGCTGGGGGCATAGATATTTACAATTGTTAGATCTTCTTGTTGGATAGACCCTTTAAGAATGATATATTGTCTTTCTGTGTCTCTAACTACATTCTTTAGTTTAAAATCTAATTTGTCTGATATAAGAATTGCTACCCCAGCTTTCTTTTGAGGTCCACTGGCATGGAAGATGGATCTCCAACCCTTCACTTTCAGTCTGGATGTATCTTTAGGTTCAAAATGAGTCTCTTGTAGACAGCATATGGATGGGTCCTGTCTTTTTTTCCACTCTGCAACCCTGTGCCGTTAAATGGGAGCATTTAGGCCATTCACGTTGAGAGTGATTATTGAAAGATATGAATTAATTGTCATCATGTTGCCTGTGAAGATGTTGTTTTTATAGATTGTCCCTGTAAATATCTGTTGTATATCACTCTTGGGGTCTTTCTCCTTTTATAGAACCCCCCCTTAATATTTCTTGCAGGGCCGGCTTAGTGGTCACATATTCTTTCAGTTTCTGCTGGTCTTGGAAGCTCTGCATCTCTCCATCTGTTCTAAATGACAGCCTTGCTGAATAAAATATTCTTGGCTGCATGTTCTTCTGGTTTAGTACCCTGAATATGTCTTGC
Organism: Phoca vitulina; assembly: GCF_004348235.1. NCBI lineage: Eukaryota > Metazoa > Chordata > Mammalia > Carnivora > Phocidae > Phoca > Phoca vitulina. Next base: position 2,065,542 of record NW_022589742.1, read on the forward strand.
CAGGTCTTTCTGGCTTGCCAGGTCTCTGTGGATAGGTCTGACGTTATTCTGATGTTCCTCCCTCTGTACGTAAGGAATCTCTTCCCCCTAACTGCCCTTAAGATGGTTTCCTTGGTTCTAAGATTTGCGAGTTTTACTATTACATGCCGGGGTGTTGGCCTGTTTTCCTTGATCTTGGGAGGGGTCCTCTCTGCCTCTAGGACACGAATGTTTGTTTCATTCCCCAGATTAGGGAAGTTCTCAGCTATGATTTGCTCAAATATGTCTTCTAGTCCTCTCTCTCTCTCTCTCCACCCCCTCCAGGATTCCAATAATTCTGACATTGGAACGCTTCATGGTGTCACTTATTTCTCTGATTCTATTTTCATGGATTCTGAGTTGTTTTTCCCTGGCCTCCTCTTTTCCCTTTTTATCTATTAAATTGTCTTCCAGGTCACTAATTCGTTCTTCTGCCTCACTTACCCTAGTTGTTAGATTATCTAGATTGGATTGGATCTCATTGATAGCATTTTTAAGTTCTTCCAATTCAGCTTTCATTTCTGCCCTTAGAGACTCTATTTTGCCATTAATTGATTTCTACATTCTAGCTATTGTCTTCACAATTGCTAGCCTGAATTCCATCTCCAAAATCTTGGTTATATCTGAATCCATTTGTAAATCTGTGGCATAAGTCATAATCTCTGAGTCTTTCCTAATTTGGGGGTTCCTCCTGCTAGTCATTCTGTTGATGGGTGGTTGAGGGGATGTATAGAGTCCAAATTATTGACCACAACCCAAGCAAGATGTACCTGTTTTCTAGGGACCTTTATGGTTGCTGGCCTCTTGTTTTCCCAGCCTGTCTTCTGGGGGAGGGCCCTGCCACGCTGTTACTCAGGCAACCCTGTTTGGGCAGAGTTGCCCTGCCCCCCTGTGTTGGGGGATGGGCTCAGTGGCAACCGGTTTTGGGGGGCTTTTGTTCTCTGGCGGCTTTCCCTGGCGGCTTTCCGCGTCTCTTCAAGAGAGCAAAAGAGACCATTTCGCTCCCTCTGCCTCAGAGCACAGAGATCGCAGTCTGTTCTTCAGTGAGCTCTCCAGGCCACACTATCTCCATTTCTGTCTGTTGTGCTGTAAACTGCAGTCCTGGGTTATGCGCCCCTCCACAGTGCTCCCAGTCCTGCCTCCAGGTTGGACGTCTCTGCCCTTTGTGCTTCTAAAACCGCCAGCCTCCCCTAGTTCACATGGGTGACCCCGCTGATCCAGTTTCCGTCTAAAGTCCTTTCCCCGCTGCTACCAGTCTGAGAGTCTGCGCCCCGTCCCCAGCGCAGGAAGCTATCACTCACCAGTGGTGTAGGATCCCCACATCTGGGCTCCCTCCCACTGCCATTTATCCTCCAATATCTGCCTGCAGAATCACGGCTCCCTGCTTCATACCTCAAAACCAACCACCTGCAATATTCTGTTTGTAGAGATCCATGTCTATCTTCTTACATCTCAGGCTGATTTCGTGGGTGTTCAGAGTGGTCTGGTAGATATCCAGCTCAATTCCGGGGACCACTTGGAATAGGGTCCCCTACTTCTCTGCCATCTTTTCCTCTCCCCAACACAATAAACTTTTGAAGCAGTTATTGCTATCCTATTAAAGAAAAAAGAGTCATGAGTGCAAAAAGATTATGTAATTTGCCAAAAATAGTACAGCTGTCAGGTGGCTGATACAGCATTCTAAATAATGTCTGACTACAACAGGATAAACATCTTTAAACCAGTGTCTCCTAGTTTACTCTTCTTCAGTAAATATTAGATTTCTCACACCATATTTTCTTAAATCCCATGTTTGATGAAATACATAAAAAGAAAAGAGATGGCTTTGTTTCCTGTTTGAACCTCATTGCTGACTCTATTCTCACTGCATATGTTACCAGTATTTTCATGCTGAGAATGACATTATTTGTTGAGGAAAGAATTACAAACCACTGCAAAGCCATTGAGCACTTCTTATGTGTCCCTGTGGTCTCACTCTTACTTAGATGTGTGTAGGGAACACAGAAGCATAGCTGTCCCTACCCCCATTATTTCAGGTTCATGTGGAAAAATTATGGGCTTTGTCTGTGTGAATCCCACATGCAATTTTGAAAAATTACTCCCTTGTCCATATTCCACCAGAACTAGAATGAGATGCCCAAGGTACATGTGCCTAGTGTTTAACATCTGGTCATTTTCTTTTGCTGTCTCTTATTTCAATAAAATCCTTGGAATATTTCCAAATGCAGTCACATCAATTCCCAGCATCCTTGTAAAAATTTACTTATAAGAATATGATGTAAAGATTAAAATGGAAAGTGATATGTAAGCAAAACTTTATTATAGTGGTGGCTGGTGGTAAGGATTTGTGGCATCTCAGACTAGTTCATTGTTCTAATCACAGTGTAGCCATTTATTTAATTTCTCTTTTCCTGTGAGGAGGAAGAGATATACTCTAGCCCACTTATTGGTGCTTATACTGTACAAGTCACTATGCTAGACATTGGGACAACACATGACTGTGATCCTTGACCTTGAGGAAGAAGGTCAGTCATTTATAGAAGCTCTTAGAAGAGTAACTGTGATCAGATCTATAATGGAGGTATAAAGAGAGTTATATGGAAGCATAAAGAAGGAAGATATGACAAAATGTCCAAGCTAGCTTTTGAGGTCTGAGTAGGATTTTGATACGATAGAGAAAATGAACATTCATGGGTGAAAGAACAGAAAAAAACAGATTATGTTATGGAGAAACGTGGAGGCAAAGAAAGTTGTGTAAGCAAAAGAGCAGGGGATAATGCAAGGGATACAGAGTGACTGAATGGATGAAAGAAGAGAGATAATTACATAGGCAAGCAGTGGTTCAACAGTGGAGGGATTAAACACCTTACTAACGAATGTGAACTCTATGTTTTACATCAATTGCCTCCACATTCTTTTTTAAACAGCTTTATTAAGGTACAATTGATGTACAAAAAATCCACATATGTATAATGTATATAATATGAGTTTGGACATAAGCATACACCTGTGATACTATCACCACAATCATGCCTTGTTTTCCTATTTTATAAGAATGCTTAACATAAAATCTACCGTCTTCAAAATCTTGAGTGCACTATTACCATATTGTTAACTACAGGCACTATGTTGTACCACAGATCTCTAGAATTCATCGTTTAAATTTTTTTAAAGATTTTATTTATTTGAGAGAGAGAGAGAGAGCACAAGTCGGGGTAGGAACAGAGGCAGGCAGACAAGTAGGCTCCCCGCTGTGCAGATGCGGGGCTTGACCCTGGGACTCAGGGATCTTGGCAGATGCTTAACAGACTGAGCCATCCAGGTGCTCCTAGAATTCATTCATCTTGCATAACTAAAACTTGGAAAGTTACTGTTCAATGAGCACAATTTTCCATGTTTATTCATTTATTTTGCTTGTTCACATCTAACAGTTAAAATAATTGAGGACACACCTAATACTATTATATGTATGTTGATAAAATAAATACATGAGCTACAAATAAAGTGTGTATCTCATTAAATATATAGAGAAATGGACTTTGAAAATGAGGAGATGTTGGTCAAAGGGTACAGTACAACCCTTCAGTAATAAGACGAATATATTCTGGGGATCTAATGCACAGCATAGTGACTTCATTTAATAATATCATGTAACATACTTGAAATTTACCAAGACAGTAAATCTTAAGTGTTGTCACCACATTAAAAATAAATTGTAACAGGGACACCTGGGTGGCTCAGTCGGTTAAGCATCTGCCTTCAGCTCAGGTCATGATCTCAGGGTCCTGGGATCGAGTCCCGCGTCGGGCTCCCTGCTCAGCGGGGAGTCTGCTTCTCCCTCTCCCTCTACCTGCCCCTCCCCCTGCTTGTACTCTCTCTATCTCTCTGACAAATAAATAAAATCTTAAAAAAAATTAAATAAATAAATAAATAAATAAATTGTAACACTCTTATGGATAGAGAACAAAGTGAGGGTTGATGGAGGGATGTGGGTGGGGGTGATGGGCTAGATGGGTGCAGGGTATTAAGGAAGGCACTTGTGATGAGCACTGGGTGTTTTGTGTAACTGATGAATCATTGAATTCTACTCCAGAAACGAATATTGTACTGTACATTAACTAAGTAAAGTTTAAATATAAATAAATAAATAAATAAACTAAAAAATAAACAGTAACAATGTAAGGTGATGGATGTGTTAATTAGCTTGAGTGTAGTAATCATTTCACAGTGTGTGTGTGTGTTTGTGTGTATGTATATAATCACTTTGTACACCTCAAATATATAGTGGTTTTTGTTATTTATATTTCAATAAAGTTGAAAAACAAAGAAACTTTATGAACTAAAGAAAAAATAAACCAGAAAATTATTAATAGATAGAATTGTTTTTAATCAGAGAAATTACTGATAAATGTGATTAAGTAGGATTCATTATTACTACTTTTGTGTTTTTTTAATTACAGTTAGTTAACATACAGTGTAATATTAGTTTCAGGTGTACAATACAGTGATTCAACAATTCCATACAGTACCAAGTGCTCATCACAAGTGCATTCCTTAATCCCCATCACATTTTTCCTCCATTCCCCCTTACCTCCTTTCTGGTAACCATCAATTTGTTCTCTGTAGTTAAGAGTCTTTTTCTTGGTTTATCTCTCTCTTTTTTTCCCTTTGCTCATTTGTTTTGTTTCTTAAATGCCACATGTGAGTGAAGTCATATGGCATTTGTCTTTCTCTGACTTATTCCACTTAGCATAATATCCTCTAGTTCCATCCATGTCATTGCAAATGGCAAGATTTTATTTTTATTTTTTATGGCTAAATAATATTCTATTATATATATATTATATATAAATATGCATACCGTATGTATGTATACACCATATACATGCTATATATATATATACATACATATATATATATATATATAGAGAGAGAGAGAGAGAGAGAGAGAGAGATACCAGTTCTTCTTTATCCATTCATCAATCAATGGACACTTGGGCTGCTTCCATATCTTGGCTTTTCTAAATAATGCTGCTATAAACATAGGCATGCATGTATCACTTTGAATTAGTGTTTTTGTATTCTTTGGGTAAATACCCAGTAGTATGATTCCTGGATCATAGGGTAGTTCTATTTTTAACTTTTTTGAGGAACTTCCATCCTACTTTCCAGAGTGACTGTACCTACCAACAGTGCATGAGTGTTCCTGTTTCTCCACATCCTCACCAACACCTGTTGTTTCTTGTGTTGTTGATTTTAGCCATTCTGACAGCTGTGAGGTAATATCTCCTTGTAGTCTTGATTTGCATTTCTCTCATGGTAAATGATGATGAGCATCTTTTCATGTGTCTGTTGGCCATCTGGATGTCTTCTTTAGAAAAATGTCTGTTCATGTCTTCTGTCCATTTTTTTAAATTGGATTATTTTTGGGGTGTTGGGTTTTATAAGTTCTTTATATATTTTGGATACTAACCCTTTATCAGATATGTCATTTGCAAATGTCTTCTCCCATTCTGGAGGTTGCCTTTTAGTTTTGTTGATTGTTTCCTTCACTGTGCAGAAGCTTTTTATTTTGATGTAGTCCCAATAGTTTATTTTTGCTTTTGTTTCCCTTGCCACAGGAGACTTATCTAGAAAAAAAGTTGCTATGGCCAATGTCAAAGACATTACTGCCTATTTTCTCTTCTATGATTTTTATAGATTCAGGTCTCACATTTAGGTCTTTAATCCATTTTGCATTTATTTTTGTGTATGGTATAAGAAAGTGGTCCCATTTCTTTCTTTTGCAGGTTGCTGTCTAGTTTTCCCAACACCATTTGTTGAAGATATTGTCCTTTTCACATTGGATGTACTTGCCTGCATTGTCAAATATTAAAGGACCATATAGTTGTTGGTTCATTTCTGTGTTTTCTGTTCTGTTGATTTATATATCTATTTTTGTGCTAGTACCATAATGTTTTGATTAATACAACATTGTAAAATAACTTGAGTCTGAAATTGTGATGCTTCCTGCTTTGCTTTGTTTTATCAAGGTTGATTATTCAGGGCTTTTGTGATTCCATACAAATTTTAGGATTGCTTGTTCCAGTTCTGTAAAAGATATTGGTGGTATTTTGATAGGGATTGCATTTAATGTGTAGATTGATTTAGGTAGCATAAACATTTATTATTATGTTATGTTAATCACCATACATTACATCATTAGTTTTTGATGTAGTGTTCCATGATTCATTGTTTGCGTATAACACCCAGTGCTCCATTCAATACGTGCCCTCTTTAATACTTATCACCAGGCTAACCCATCCCCCCACCCCCTTCCCCTCTAGAACCCTCAGTTTGTTTCTCAGAGTCCATAGTCTCTCATGGTTCGTCTCCCCCTCCAATTTCCCCCCCTTCATTTTTCCCTTCCTACTATCTTCTTCTTTTTTTAACATATAATGTATTATTTGTTTCAGAGGTACAGGTCTGTGATTCAAGTCTTACACAATTCACAGCGCTCACCATAGCACATACCCTTCTTAGTGTCTATCACCCAGCCACCCCATGCCTCCTGCCCCCCCACCACTCCAGCAACCCTCAGTTTGTTTCCTGAGATTAAGAATTCCTCATATCAGTGAGATCATATGATACATGTCTTTCTCTGATTGACTTATTTCGCTTAGCATAATACCCTCCAGTTCCATCCATGTCGTTGCAAATGGGAAGATTTAATTCCTTTTGATGGCTGCATAATATTCCATTGTATATATATACCACATCTTCTTCTTCCAATCCATGAGTATGGAATGTCTTTCCATTTCTTTGTGCCATCTTCAGTTACTTTCATCACTGTTATAGTTTTCAGAGCATAGGTCTTTCACCTCTTTGATTAGGTTTATTCCCAGGTATCTTATTATTTTTAGTACAATTGTAAATGGGATTGTTTTCTTAATGTCTCTTTCTGCTGCTTCATTATTGGTGTATAGAAATGCAACAGATTTCTGTACATTGATTTTGTATCCTATTACTTTGTTGAATTCATTTATCAGTTCTGGCACTTTTTTGGTGGAGTCTTTCAAGTTTTCTGTATATAGTATCATATCATTTGCAAATAGTGAAAGTTTGTATTGTTGTTCCTTGCCTATTTGGATGCCTTTTATTTCTTTTTGTTGTCTGACTGCTGTGGCTAGGACTTCCAGTACTGTGTAAAATAACAATGGTAAGAATAGACATCCCTGTCTTGTTCCTGAGCACAGAGGAAAAGCTCTCAGTTTTTCCCCATTGAGGATATTAGCTGTGGGGTTTTTTTGTATATGGCCTTTAATATGTTGAGGTATGTTCCCTCTAAGCCTACTTTGTTGAGGGCTTTTATCATGAATGGATGTTGTACTTTGTCAAATACTTTTTCGGCATCTATGAAATGATCATATGGTTCTTATTCTTTCTCTTATTGATGTGGTGTATCACATTGATTTGTGAATATTGAACCACCCTTGCAACTCAGAAATAAATCCCACTTGATTGTGGTGAATGATTTTTTTTAGTGTATTGGTGAATTCAGTTTGCTAGTATTTTTTTGAAGATTTTTGCCTCTATGTTCATCTGGGATATCAGCCTATAGTTCTCTTTTTTTGGTAGTTTCTTTATCTGGTTTTGATATCAGGGTAATGCTGACCTCATAGAATGAATTTGGAAGTTTTCCTTCCTTTTCTTTTTTTGGAATAGTTTGAGAAGAATAGGTATTAACTCTTCTTTAAACATTTGGTAGAATTCACCTGGGAAGCCATCTGGCCCTGGACTTTTGTTTGTCGGAAGATCTTGATTACGGACTCACTTTCTTTGCTGGTCTGTGCAAGTTTCCTATTTCTTCCTGTTTCATTTTAGGTAGTTTATATGTTTCTAGGAATTTATCCATTTCTTCCAGGTTGTGCAATTTGTTGGCATATGGTTTTTCATAATATTCTCTTATAATGTTTGTATTTTCATGGTGTTGGTTGTTATTTCTCCTCTCTCATTTGTGATTTTGTTTATTTGAGTCTTTCTCTTGATAAATTCAGCTAGAGGTTTATCAATTTTGTTGATTTTTTTTCAATGAACCAGCTCCTGGTTTCATTGACTGGTTCTATAATTGTTTTAGTTTCTACATCACTTATTTCTGCTCTAATCTTCATTATTTCCTTCCTCCTGGTGTCTTTAGGCTTTGTTTGTTGTTCTTTTTCTAGCTCCTTTTGGTGTAAGTTTAGATTATTTATTTGAGATTTTTCTTCTTCTTGAGGTAGGCCAAGATTGCTATATACTTCCCTCTTAAGACCACTTTTGTTGCATCCTAAACATTTTGGACTGTTGTGTTTTCATTTTCATTTGTTTCCATGTACTTTTATATTTCTTCTTTGATTTCCTGGTTGACCCATTCATTGTTTAGTAACATGTTATTTAACCTCCATGTATTTGTGGTTTTTCCAGATTTTTTTCTTGTGTTTGACTTCTAGTTTCATAGTGTTGGGCTCAGAAATGATGCATGGTATGACTTCAATTCTCTTGATTTGTTGAAGCTTGTTTTATGGGCTAATATGTGATCTATTTTGGAGAATGTTTTTTGTGCCCTTGAAAAGAATGTGTATTCTGCTGTTTTAGGATGGACTATTCTGAATATATATGTTAAATCCATCTGGTCCAGCCTTTCATTCAAAGCCATTGTTTCCTTTTGATTTTCTGTTTAGATGATCTGTTCATTGATGTAAGTGGGGTGTTAAAGTCCCCTACTATTATTGTATTATTATCAGTTAGGTTAGTTCCCTTATGTTTGTTGTTAACTGTTCTATGTATTTAGGTGCTCCTATGTTGGGGGCATAAATATTTATAATTGTTATATCTTCTTGTTTGTTGGTTTGTACCCTTTATTATATAGTGTCCTTCTTTGTCTCTTGTTACAGTCTTTTTTTTTTATTTTTATTTTTCTAAAAAGGTTTTATTTATTTGAGAGAAAGAGAGAGAGAGAGAGCATGAGCATGAGTGGTGGGGAGGGGCAGAGGGAGAAGCAGACTCCCCGCTGAGCAGAGAGCCTGATGTGCAACTTGGTCCCAGGACCCTGGGGCCATGGACTGAGGCAAAGGCAGATGCTTAACCAACTGAGCCACCAGGTTCCCCAGTCTTTGTTTTAAAGTCTAGTTTATCTGATGCAGTTATTGCTACTCCTGCTTTCTTTTGACATCCATTTGCATAATAGGTGTTTCCCATCACATTATTTTCAATCTGTTGGTATCTTTAGGTCTATAATGAATCTCTTGTAGGCAGCATATAGGTGGGTCTTGTTTTTCTATCCATTCTGTCACTTTATGTCTTTTGATTGGAGTGTTTTGTCCACTCATACTCAAAGTAATTATTGATAGACATGTATTACCATTTTATTACTTGTTTTGTGGTTGTTTCTGGAGATTTCTCTGATCCTTTCTTGCCTCTCTCATGTTTTGCAGATTTTCTTTAGTGATATATTTGGATTTTTCTCTTTATTCTTTGCATATTTATTAGTGGTTTTTGATATGTGGTTACCATTAGGTTTGTACATAACCTCTTCTGCATATAGCAGTCTATATTAAGTTGATGATCTTTAAGTTTGAACCCATTTTTTTCTCCTCCCCACATTTTATGTATATGTTATATTTTATATCCTTTCTGTTTGTATGAGTTGGCCTTGACTGATTTTTGCAGAAATACTCATTTTTTACTGATTTTGTATTTCTTGCCTTTATACTGTCATTTTTGACCTCTCCTTTCCACTCAGAGTGCCCTTTAATATTTCTTGTATGGCTGGTTTAGTGGTCATGAACTCCCTTAGTTTTTGTTTTTCTGGGAAACTCTTTATCTCTCCTTCTATTCTGGATGATAGCCTTGCTGGATAGAGTATTCTTGGCTATAGATTTTTTCCCATTCAGCACTTTGAATATATCATGCCACTCCCTTCTGGCTTCTAAAATTTCTGTTGAAAAATCTGTTAGCCTTATGGGTTTTTCCTTGTAAGTTACTGACTTCTTTTGTCTCGCTGCTTTAAAATTTTTTTCCTTATCACTATATTTTGCCAATTTAGTTACAATATGTCTTGGGTGGGCCTGCTTTTGTTGATTTTGATGAGACATCTCTGTGCCTCCTAGTTCTGGATATCTGTTTCCTTCCTCAGATTAGGGAAGTTTTCAGCTATTATTTCTTCAAATACATTTTCTGCCCCCTTTTCTTCTTCTTTTGGGATTTCCGTAATACTATAATTTTCCATAATTTCTATAATTTGATGGAGTCACTCAGTTCCCTAAGTCTATTTGCATTTTGCATAATTCTTTCTCTCTTTTGCTCAGCTTCATTGCTTCCCATTGCTCTGGCTTCTAGGTCACTATTTCATTCCTCTGCTTCTTCCATACTACTGTTCATTTCATCAGGTGTTTTTTCTCATTTCATTTATTGAGCCCTTTATCTTTGCTATGTTATTCCTTATCTCGGTGTTAAGGGTCTCACTCATGTCTTCCACTCTTTTCTCAAGTTGAGTATCTTTACAATCATTGCTTTAAATTCTCTATTAGGCATGTTACTTATACCTATTTTGCTTAGATCTCTAGCCATGGCCTTGTCCTGTTCTTTCATTTGAGATAAAATTCTGTCTCCTCATTTTGTCTGCCTCTCTGTGTCTGTTTCTCTGTGTTAAGGAAGTCACCTCTGTCTTCTGCTTTGAAAGTAGTGACTTTATGAAGAGGATATCCTAGAGTGCCCTGCAGTGGGGGGTCCCCTGTTCACCAGAACCTGGTACTTCAGGAGAGTATCCTATGTGTGTTGCTTACTCCCTGCTGTTGTGCCTGAGGCACTTTTCCTTTCTGTGCAGTTGTCTGCACTGTCTCTCTGCCTATTGTGGCCTGTGCTTGCTCTCTCTGGTGCTAGTGGGATCCTAGCAGGCCAGTTCTGAGGGAGTGTCCACTGGGGAACTTGGGAGTGAGGCAGAGGTGTTATCAAAATTTGCACTGGGCCACTAGTCCTATGCCAGATCCTCTGAAGTGCTGTGGTAGCTGAGGACTGTGCTTTGCCGTGGCTGGGGGTGCAAGGCTGGGTATGGTATGCAGTGATGGCTGGGCACAATGGTGGCTAGGGCACAGCTTGGTGGCTGGGAAGGGCATGTGCACTAACAAAACTTGCTGTGAGCCCAGGGCTGAGGCTAGCAGGCTTGGAGTGGGTGAGTCCTCAGGCGACTTCATGGGTGTAATGCACTGTTAGCAGGTTAGGTAGCAAGTGTTTGTGCAGTGCCACCTCCCACAGGTGGCTCTGTGTTTATGCTAGGGGTCAGGGCAGGAAAATGGCACCTGCCATCTCCCTCATTTTCTAAGTCCCCTAACATGCTCCAAAACCAGTATGAACACCTGTCTCCCATTTGCTCCTGGTACTATATAAACTGCTGTTTTTATGTTGCCTCTCCATGCATGCAGCTGTCTCTTTAAGGGTGGCAACCCAGCTCTCACTCACCCTCCTGGCTGGCCCAGTGCTGAGTCAGCTGACTTTTAAAGCTCCAGCCTCCAAGTTCCACTAGTTTTACAAATACAGAATTCAGGCCCTCTAGTTTTTAAAGCCAAACATTATGAGGATTAGTCTTCCCCATGTGAGCTCCCTGGTATGAGGGCCCATTTCTCTGCCCTCTTCAGGCACTCAGCGCCCCCATCCTGTGGTTGGCCTCCCTCTGCCTTCCTGGCCTTCCTAAACTTTCAGATGCAGCATCTTCTTTATATTTAGCTGTGGAGTTTGTTCTGCCAGGCTTGGGATTGCTCTCTGGTTTATTGACTTGGATGTGGATGATCTTGTTGTAAACATGGGACAAGGAGAGCTCAGGGTCCTCCTATTCCACCATCTTCCCAAGCTCAATCTCCCATTCTAACTACTTTTTAAATCATTGTTTAATGATATATAATAGAGAAATTCAGAAGACTGGTACAGAGTTCAGTTCTAAAGGTTTGTTTTAAATGCTGACACACATGAAAAAAATAACTCCTAGAGCTACATAGACCCATATGAAAGAAGTACCTCATGGTATACATTTTTCAATCCCAAATACCAATTTAGCAAATTGTGTTCATGATGTTGAAAATTAGAAAGTAACCATTTTCTCAGTTGAAAATAATACTATTTAAAAGTGATATTTTTATACTTGACAGATATAAATTTGAACCTCTTTACTTGGAATATAAAACAGTCAATAAAATTGTGTTTTTAATGTGTACAGATAAGAGAGATTTTACAAGCGACATTTTTATGTTGTTTTAGGCAAAAGGGAAAAAAAACACATGGTAGTGGGAACATTCCAAACATTCATCTTTGAAATGCTCTTTCAGTAGCATAAGTTCCTACCATAGGCCTTCACTTTTTACTCATAGCTAAAATATTAATATGTCACCTTTACTTTGGAGATTCAGATAAGCCTAAGGAAAAAGAAGCATCAGTTTGGCAATTGTTTTTATCTGTGCTTGAGTCATAACTATTATCTACAATCTATGGTTTATTTCCATTAATATCTTTAGGCTACTTGTCTACTTTGTGACAATTTAATTATTAAATAAAATAATGTAAAAATGTAATTAACTGGGCATAAGTAAAAAGCAATGTGTAACATTATGCTTAAAACAAACCAAAGGGTAAAGTTTGTGGAATTCCCACTTTTCCCTAAGGATACCTTGAACTTCCGTAAACACACAAAATAAACATGTCTGTATGTCAGTGTAGACTGGCATCAATAAATACGTTAAATATAAATAGTGCTTATTTTTCTTTTTTATATAAAATTAATACATATATATTTTTTCTAATATTTTCTTGCATATACAGCATGTGTGCCAATGGAGAATGTGCCATTTGATACAACAATGTCCAAAGCCCCACACTTAGAAATGCCTGATGAGGTAGGATCAACAAAATGCACACCCCAAGATTTACCAAGGCAGTGATATCATTGCCTTCTGAAGAAGTTGCTGCAGTCTTACAGAAATGAAAGAAAAAAGTTGTTAATACCTATTTAAATCATAAGTCCAGTCTTTCCCACATTTATTAGTAAATGGGCTTCCCTTATATTGGAAAATAATGTGTTAAAGAAAAAAGTTGCTTAAGCCAGGTATGGTCCATTGATCTAGCATAAGCAAGAGTTAATACAATGAAAGTAGGAGAAAACACATATGTGAAGCCAGTAATAGTAACTAGTCACCATGATATAATGAAAAATGCTTTTAGTCCCATGAATATCATGGCTTAAGTTAACCCATATATTTTAGATATATGTTTTTCAGAGAAAGGTAAAATACCTGTAATTGTGTGTGAATCAGAAGGCTGAGATTGTGAGGAACCATTGTAGGCCATACAGATTTTCAAAATGACTCAAGTTGAAATTGTACGATGTAAAAAGGCTCTGGGGAGTGAGAGATAAGCTTTTGATGGTGTTTGGCCAGGTAATCTAGCAATAATTGGATTCTGTCAATGGATAGAAAAGAATCAATACTCTCCTCCTGCCCTCAGGGTGTTCACAGTTTAACGGGGCTTATGGACTTGTACAGATTATTATAAATGTTGCAATTTGAGTAGCACTCATCTCTGGTGGGGAAGTAGTTTCAGATCAGCCTTGACAGGGAATGATGTGGATCTTAAAAGATAATAGAAATTTATACAGTAGAAATGGAGGGGGGCAGTGTTCTGGTCATAGAAAGGGGGGCAATGAAATACATGGTTGTATTTAAAACATTAAAATAACATGGCATATTCAGCAAATAATGATAATCTGATTTGGTGGAACATTTGTGTATTTTTATAAAAAGAATATGGATAGATGCAACTAGAAAGAATGGGATTAGACTGTAGATAGCCTTTTAGATCAAACTAAGCAATCAAGACTCTACGGTTACTCTGCCTTATTTTAGTCTCCTCCTAGGAACAGGTCTTGCTTTGACTTGTAACAGGTACCTAGTGTACATTATGGCCAATAGTAGTGCTTATCAAATGACAGATATTGTCTTAAATTAGCATTATGATTGTGCTTGACATCCTGTTTAGTCCATGAGTCTGGATTCTGCTACCTTTATTCACAAGCACTAACTAAATGGTCTATGAGAATATACAGATCTAGTAAAAAAAAACAAAAATACAGATCTAGAAACACAAAAGTTCAGTTCCACCAGCCTCTTCAATCATTATTCTTAGATTCTGTCACCACTAGGATTTTCTGAATGGGCCTTCTGTTACCAGCACTTCACTGAATCTCATCTGGCCTTGATGCCTTCTAAGCAGCAGAGTCTAACAAACAGGCATGGGCATCAGACAAACATTGATATTATTTTCCTTTTACTTGCTAGCAGTGGTAAGGAACTTAAATTTTGAGTCCTATTTTCTTTATTTGCAAAACTGGTATAATAATGCCTACTTCATAGCAGTGTTACAGTTATTAGCAGCTGAATGAATGTTAATTTTCAAGGCCATCACCCAGTTTTATGGACACTGTACTGTGGCCTTCTTGGTTGCTTCCTCTCAGATGGTACAGCAATCATGTGCCCTAGCTCAGTACTCACTCCACCTCTCTCGGCGGGTCAACTTTGTACCATATTATACTCAGCACTTATTGGTTTCCTTCCCAACTCTCAACAGTTTCCCTTTGTTAGAAACCTTGTCATCTCCCCAAAGAGTAAGCTACTGGTAAATCTGTACAATGTGAGTTATACCTCTGGGCACAACTGATGAGACCAAATATAAGTAGCTAGCCAAACAGATCCTTCTGAATTTTTTTTCTCTCTCTCTTTTTTATTAACATATAATGTATTATTTGTTTCAGGGGTACAGGTCTGTGATTCATCAGTCTTACGTAATTCACAGTGCTCACCATAGCACATACCCTCTCCAATGTCCATCGTGCAGCCACCCCATCCCTCCCACCACCCTCCACTCCAGCAACCCTCAGTTTGTTTCCTGAGATTAAGAGTCTCTTATGGTTTCTCTCCCTCTCTGGTTTCATCTTGTTTCATTTTTCCCCTCCCTTCCCCTATGATCCTCTGTCTTGTTTCTCAAATTCCTCATATCACTGAGATCATATGATAATTGTCTTTCTCTGACTGACTTATTTCACTTAGGATAATACCCTCTGGTTCCATCCACATCATTGCAAATGGCAAGATTTCATTTTTTGATGGCTGCATAATATTCCATTGTATATATATACCACATCTACTTTATCAATTCATCTGTTGATGGACATCTAGGCTCTTTCCATAGTTTGGCTATTGTGGACATTGATGCTATAAACATTGGGGTGTACATGCCCCTTTGGATCACTACATTTGTATCTTTGGGGTAAATACCCAGTAGTACAATTGCTGGGTCATAGGGTAGCTCTATTTTCAACTTTTTGAGGAACCTCCGTACTGTTTTCCAGAGTGGCTGCACCAGCTTGCGTTCCCACCAACAGTGTAAGAGGGTTCACCTGTCTCCACATCCTCACCAACATCTGTCATTTCCTGACTTGTTAATTTTAGCCATTCTGACTGGTGTGAGGTGGTATCTCATTGAGGTTTTGATTTGGATTTTCCTGAAGTCAAGTGATGTTGAGCACTTTTTCATGTGTCTGTTGGCCATTTGGATGTCGTCTTTGCAGAAATGTCTGTTCATGTCTTCTGCCCATTTCTTAATTGGATTAGTTGTCCTTTGGGTATTAAGTTTGATAAGTTCTTTATAGATTTTGGATACTAGCCCTTTATCCGATATGTCAATTGCAAATATCTTCTCCCATTCTGTCAGTTGTCTTTTGGTTTTGTTGACTGTCTCCTTTGCTGTGCAAAAGCTTTTTATCTTGATGAAGTCCCAATAGTTCATTTTTGCCCTTGCTTCCCTTGCCTTTGGCGATGTTTCTAAGAAGAAGTTGCTGCGGCTGAGGTCAAAGAGGTTGCCGCCTGCATTCTCCTCAAGGATTTTGATGGATTCCTGTCTCACATTGAGGTCTTTCATCCATTTTGAATCTATTCTTGTGTGTAGTGTAAGGAAATGGTCCAGTTTCCTTCTTCTGCATGTGGTTGTCCAATTTTCCCAGCACCATTTCTTGAAGAGACTGTCTTTTTTCCATTGGACATTCTTCCTGCTTTGTCGAAGATTAGTTGACCATAGAGTTGCGGGTCCATTTCTGGGCTCCCTATTCTGTTCCATTGGTCTATGTGTCTCTTTTTGTGCCACAACCATACTGTCTTGATGATTACAGCTTTGTAATAGAGCTTGAAGTCTGAAATTGTGATGCCACCAGCTTTGCTTTTCTTTTTCAACATTCCTCTGGCTATTCGGGGTCTTTTCTGGTTCCATACAAATTTTAGGATTGTTTGTTCCATTTCTTTGAAAAAAGTTGATGGTATTTTGATAAAGATTGTGTTAAATGTGTAGATTGCTCTAGGTAGCATAGATATTTTCACAATATTTGTTCTTCCAATCTATGAGCATGGAACGTTTTTGTTTTTGTTTTTTTTAAATTGTATTTGTTGAAATTCTTTTCAGCATCTTTTTTTTTTAAGATTTTATTTATTTATTTGATGGAGAGAGACACAGTGAGAGAGGGAACACAAGCAGGGGGAGCGGGAGAGGGTGAAGCAGGCTCCCCACTGAGCAGGGAGCCTGATGCGGAGCTCGATCCCAGGATCCTGGGATCATGACCTGAGCTGAAGGCAGACGCTTAATGACTGAGCTACCCAGGCGCCCCAAGCATGGAACGTTTTTCTATTTCTTTGTGTCTTCTCCAATTTCTTTCCTGATTATTCTATAGTTTTCTGAGTACAGATCCTTTGCCTCTTTGGTTAGATTTATTCCTAAGTATCTTATGGTTTTGGGTGCAATTGTAAATGGGATTGGCTCCTTAATTTCTCTTTCTTCTGTCTTGTTGTTGGTGTATACAAATGTCACTGATTTCTGTGCATTGATTTTATATCCTGCCACTTTACTGAATTCCAATATGAGTTCTAGCAGTTTTCAGTGGAGGCTTTTGGGTTTTCCACATAAAGTATCATATCATCTGCAAAGAGTGAGAGTTTCACTCCTTTGCTGATTCGGATGCCTTTTATTTCTTTTTGTTCTCTGATTGCTGAAGCTAGGACTTCTAGTACTATGTTGAACAGCAGTGGTGATAGTGGACATCCCTGCCATGTTCCTGACCTTAGGGAAAAGCCCTGTTTTTCCCCATTGAGAATGATATTCGCTGTGGGTTTTTCATAGATGGCTTTTATGATATTGAGGTATGTACCCTCTATCCCTATACTCTGAAGAGTTTTGATCAAGAAAGAATGCTGTACTTTGTAAAATGCTTTTTCTGCATCTATTGAGAGGATCATATGGTTCTTGTTTTTTCTTTTATTAATGTATTGTATCACATTGATTGATGTGCGGATGTTGAACCAACCTTGCAGCCCAGAGATAAATCACACTTCGTCGTGGTCAATAATCCTTTTAATGTACTGTTGGATCCTATTGGCTAGTATTTTGGTGAGAATTTTTGCATCCGTATTCATCAGGAATATTGGTCTGTAATTCTCCTTTTTAATGGGGTCTTTGTCTGGTTTTGGGATCAAGGTAATGCTGGCCTCATAAAATGAGTTTAGAAGTTTTCCTTCCATTTCTATTCTTTGAAACAGCTTCAGAAGAATAGGTATTAATTCTTCTTGAAATGTTTGGTAGAATTCCCCTGGGAAGCCATCTGGCCCTGGGCTCTTGTTTTTTGGGAGATCTTTGATGACTGCTTCAATTTCCTTAGTGGTTCTAGGTCTGTTCAGGTTTTCTATTTCTTCCTGGTTCAGTTTTGGTAGTTGATACATCTCTAGGAATGCATCCATTTCTTCCAGATTATCTACTTTGCTGCCATATAGTGCTCATAATATGTTCTTATAATTGTATTTCTTTGGTGTTGGTTGTGATCTCTCCTCTTTCATTCATGATTTTATTTATTTGGGTCCTTTCTCTTTTCTTTTTGATAAGTCTGGCCAGGGGTTTATCAATCTTACTAATCCTTTCAAAGAACCAGCTCCTAGTTTCGTTGATCTGTTCTACTGTTCTTTTGGTTTCTATTTCATTGATTTTTGCTCTGATCTTTATTATTTCTCTTCTCCTGCTGGGTTTATGCTTTATTTGCTCTTCTTTTTCCAGCTCTTTTAGGTGTAGGGTTAGATTGTGTATTTGAGAACTTTCTTGTATCTTGAGAAAGCCTCATATTGCTCTATACTTCCCTCTTAGGACTGCGTTTGCTGCATCCCAAAGATTTTGAACAGTTGTGTTTTCATTTTCATTTGTTTCCCTAAATTTTTTTAATTCTTTAATTTCCTGGTTGACCCATTCATTCTTTAGTAGGATGCTCTTTAGCCTCCGTGTATTTGAGTTCTTTCCAACTTTCCTCTTGTGATTGAGTTCTAGTTTCAAAGCATTGTGGTCTGAAAATAGGCAGGGAATGATCCCAGTCTTTTGGTACCCATTGAGACCTGATTTGAGACCTAGGATGTAATGTATTCTGGAGAATGTTCCATGGGCACTAGAGAAGAATGTGTATTCTGTTGCTTTGAGATGGAATGTTCTGAATATATCTGTGAAGTCCATCTGGTCCAGTGTGTCATTTAAAGTCTTTATTTCCTTGTTGATCTTTTGCTTAGATGATCTGTCCATTTCAGTGAGGGGGGTATTAAAGTCCCCTACTAATATTGTGTTATTGTCAATGTGTTTCTTTGATTTTGTTATTAATTGGCTTATATAATTGACTGCTCCCATGTTAGGAGCATAGATATTTAAATTTTTTAGATCTTCCTGTTGGATAGACCCTTTAAGTATGATGTAGTGTCCTTCCTCATCTCCTATTATACTATTTGGTTTAAAATCTAATTTGCCTGATATAAGGATTGCCACCCCAGCTTTCTTTTGATGTCCATTAGCATGGTAAATGGTTTCCACCCCCTCACTTTCAATCTCAAGGTGTCTTTGGGTCTAAAATGAGTCTCTTGAAGGCAGCATATCGGTGGGTCTTGTTTTTTTTATCCAATCTGATACCCTGTGTCTTTTGATTGGGGCATTTAGCCCAGTGACATTCAGGGTAACTATTGAAAGATATGAATTTAGTGCAATTGTATTGCCTGTAAGGTGACTGTTATTGTATATTGTCTGTGTTCCTTTCTGGTCTATGTTACTTTTAGGGTTTCTCTCTGTTTAGCGGACCCCTTTCAATATTTCTTGTAGGGCTGGTTTCATATTTGCAAATTCTTTTAGCTTTTGTTTGTCCTGGAAGCTTTTTATCTCTCCTTCTATTTTCAATGACAGCCTAGCTGGATAAAGTGTTCTTGGTTGCATATTTTTCTCATTTAGTGCCGTGAATATATCATGCCCGTCCTTTCTGGCCTGCCAGGTCTCTGTGGATAGGTCTGCTGCCAGTCTAATGTTTCTACTATTGTAGGTTACAGGCCTCTTGTCCTGAGGTTCTTTCAGGATTTTCTCTTTGTCTCGAGACTTGTAAGTTTTATTATTAGATGTCAGGGTGTTGACCTATTTTTATTGATTTTTAAGGAGGATTCTCTGTGCCTCCTGGAATTTGATGCCTGTTTCCTTCCCCAAATTAGGGAAGTTCTCTGCTATAATTTGTTCCAATATACCTTCTGCCCCTCTCTTTCTTCTTCTTCTGGAATCCCAATTATTCTAATGTTGTTTCACCTTATGGTATCACTTATCTCTCGAATTCTCCCCTTGTGATCCAGTAGTTGTTTATCTCTCTTTTTCTTAGCTTCTTTATTCTCCATCATTTGGTCTTGTATATCACTAATTCTCTCTTCTGCCTCATTTATCCTAGCAGTTAGAGCCTCCATTTTTTGTTGCACCTCATTAATAGCCTTTTTGATTTCGACTTGGTTAGATTTTAGTTCTTTTATTTCTCCAGAAAGGAATTCTCTAATATCTTCTATGCCTTTTTCAAGCCCAGCTAGTATCTTTATAATTGTCATTCTGAACTCTAGTTCCGACATCTTACTAATGTCTGTATTGATTAGGTCCCTGGCAATCAGTACTGCCTCTTGTTCTTTTTTTTTTTTTTTTGAGGTGAGTTTTTCTGTTTTGTCATTTTGTCCAGAGAAGAATAGACCTATGAGAGAACAAAATGCTACAAGGGTAACAACGACCCCAGGAAAATATACACTAAACAAATCAGAGGAGACTGGAAACCGGGGAGAAAAGAAAGGAAAAAACAAAAGAATATGATCAGGCTGGTGAATAGAACAGAGCCACACACTAGATTTTGGGTGTATTTTGGTGTGTTAGAGGAAACTGCCTCCCAACATTTTAAAGAAAGAAAAACGTATATATATGCAAAAATAAGGGTAAATATGGTGAAGGGATGGAGTATGAATGTAAAGATGAAAATTAATAAAGATTTTAAGAAAGGAATTGGTAAGATAAGAAGTTGGTTGAAAAAAGAAAGAAAAAAAATTTTAAAAATTAAAGAAAAAAAAGGAGAGGATGTGATCAGGTGGGAGACTAGAACAAAGCCATACACTAGATTTAGGGTATATTTTGGTCTGTTAGAAGAAACTGTATCCCAAAATTTTAAAGAATGAAAAATATATACAAAAAATAAGGTCAAATACAATGAAGTGATAGAGTATGACTGTAAAAATGAAAATTAAAAAAGACTTTAAAAAAGGAATTGATAAGATGTTAGTTGAAAAAGGAAAGAAGAAAATTTTTAAAAAATAGAAAAAGAAAAAAATTAAATTAAAAAAATTAACTTGGGGGCACTTGGGTGGTTCAGTCATTAAGCATCTGCCTTCAGCTCAGGTCATGATCCCAGGGTCCTGGGATCGAGCCCCGCATCAGGCTCCCTGCTCCGTGGGAAGCTTGCTCCTCCCTCTCCCACTCCGCCGTTTGTGTTCCCTCTCTTGTTGTGTCTCTCTCTGTCAAATAAATAAAATCTTTTTTTGAAAAAATTAACTTGTAAAGACTAAAGATTCATGGGGAAAAAAGCCATGAATTCTATGTGCTGTATTCTGCTAGTGCTGGCGTTCTGCCATTCTCATTGATCAATAAACTTGGTCTTGGCTGGATGTTCTCGTTGATCTTCTAGGGGAGGGGCCTGTTGCAGTGATTCTCAAATGTCTTTGCCTGAGGCAGAATTGCCCCGCCCTTGCCAGGGTCCAGGCTCAGTAATCTGCTAGGGTTTGCTCTTGGTAGCTTTTGTTCCTTGAAAGCTTTCTGTACAGTTTTGGAGGACGAGAGTGAAAATGGCGGCCTCCCAATCTCTGGCCCCAGAGGAGCTGAGAACTCAGGGCCCCACTCCTCAGTGAGCCCCCAAAGAAAAGCAGTCCATCACTCCCATATCCCTGGTCTCCTGCCTCACTCTGTGCTCACCCAGCCTGTGACCCAGCATTTCTGTCTCTGGCACATGACCCTGTTTGGAGTCTCCAAACCCAGCAGATTCCTGCAGTGCACTCCTGTGCCACTCCTCCTTGAGGAGGAAGGGGAGTCTCCCCAGATCTGCCACTTGTTGGGTCCCTGCTGGAAGAGCAGTGGCCCGACTGTACCACAGATCATGGTTTATGGCAACCCTGAGCTGAGAGCCCACTCCTTGGCTCCATCTTTGCAGCCGGCTTTCCTGTTCAGATACCTGGGAGCTCTGCCACACTCAGGCACCCCCAGTCTTTCTGTGACCCTGAGGGTCCTGAGACCACATTGTCCCAGTGAGTGTTCCACCCCCTGCTTAGCCACTGGAGTGACATCCCTCAGCGGAGCAGATTTCTGAAAGTTCTAATTTTGTGCTCCGCTGCTCTATCACTTGCTGGTAGCTGGCTGATGGAGGCTCCCTCCCCCTGCAGTCTATCTTCCCAAATATCACCTCAGATTCACTTCTCCACACATCCTACCTTCCAGAAAGTGGTCACTTTTCTGTTCATAAAATTGCTATTCTTTTCTTTGATCTCCTGTTGAGTTTGTAGTTGTTCAGAATGGTTTGATAATTATCTAGCTGAATTCCTGGGACCAGACAAAATTTAAGTCTCCTACTCCTCCACCATCTTGCTCCTCCCCCAGATTCTTGTGAATTTTTAATTTAATCTTAAAAATTTACTTTCAAATACATGGGTCATTGATGTCAAAATTTGGGAGTAGCCTGTGACCATATTTTATGTCTAGTATCTTCAAAAGCAGAAATGACATGCCTATAGCTAGAGTTAAATATAGATATATATGAATGAAGCAGGAATAGAGAAAGCAATGGAAAAAAGATTTGGCAAGTCTAATGGGCATTTCAATATTTAGCTTTAATTCTTGAAGCTTAGCTGTATTCCTGCACCTTGAAATTTATGACTCACCCACTATCCTCACAGTCAATCTCCCTTTTTTAGCTTAATACCCCCACGCATTTGTTACTTGCAACATAAAAGTACCTTGATGGTACAGGTATGTATATATTTCTTCTCAAGGACTCAAACTAAATCTCTGCTTTTTTACACAGAGTCCTATATCCAAGACACAGGGTTTCACGTAAGTTAATATTAATACTCATTTAAAATAGCATTACTTTTCATACAAATGCATACAAATTGTTCCTCCAGTTCCAAACATTGCTTTGTGTACATCAAAGTCAATGATTATAATTGAATAGTCATAGACTCAGTTAAAATTTTTTTTAGCCATGGGCACTTAAAACCTATTCTATTCATGTTTTAATTAGTTGAATCATTTCCTTTGATTAGTAGGAATAGTATTATTTTAAGAAAAAATTCTAGTATATCTGCATTTCTGAGACATTGTGTTCTCAAAAGAATTTCTGAATGTGACTTTTTTTGCTTTGAATTCTGGCTTTAATAGTGTTATGGCAAGGCTAATAATAGTGTAATCCATACTCGCTATGCTTAGATGACCCTTTAAGAAAGATATTGACAATATTTTATCTCTAATATCTGGCTCCAGCACAGAAGCTCTCGGACCAAAAATGTGGTATTGTGAAAAGGCTACTCTCTCAACATCATCCCACTCCTTTTTTCCAACACAAAAATTTTAAAAGCAAGACAAAAAACAATATTTTGAAGTATAGAATAAATGTCAAACTGTATTCACCATTTGTTTTTTTTTAAAGAAACAGATAATACTTTAAAACTACATCATCCCAGACCTATTGGATCACTGTTGTAGATCCCACTTGCTTTTCCTGGCTTTTGATCTTTATCATCTCTCAACTTAATTCTGGCAATTTTGTATCCTACTGTGTGGACTTCAATTGCTGACAGATCTATAAAACTGCAATGTCATTAAGCAGCAAGTGAAACTATTTCTTTGTGATGGCCAACAGAGGGAAGAAAAGAACAAACCTGAGCTATGGCATCTGCTGAAAGGAATGGGCTTTATATTACACATACACAAGGAGACACCTCCCCACACTCCCCACCCTTGATAAATTTAATTTGAGGTTTACAACTCTTCTTCCTTTCAGGAACACAACAACACATTTCCAAGTGTCTTATGGAACAATTTGATTCTTTTGTATTTTATCTCAGTTTATGTTCTCCAAGAAAAGGTCATTTTATTTTAATAAAATGTTTACACTTTCTAAAACAGATTTTTTTTAGTGGGATGAATCATGAAAAGTTGTTGCTTAATTTGAGTAACTTCTTTCTTAATTGAAACTATAAGAGATAGATGAGTATTTGTATTTGTTTCCTCAAATAGTTAAATAGGGATGGAAAGAAGGAGTAAGGGAATAGGAATAATAAGAGTGTGATAGAATCAGTTATTTTATGATCAGCATGTTAGGTAATAACTATGATGTGGCGAATGATGGCTAGGCATGTCATAGGACATAAGTCACAAAAGTGAATGGGTTATGAAGTGTGGCCCAGATAGAGAAAAGTGAGCAAAAGTGGGGAATCAGAATGTCATGGGGTGTCTTAGTCTATTTGGGCTACTGTAACAAAATACCACAGACTGGGTAGCTCATAAACAGCAAAAATTTATCTCTCACAGTTCTGGAGGCTGAAACTACAAGATTGTGCCAACATGGTTAGATGAGTGCCCTCCTCTGGGTCCTGGTCTCCTTATGTCTTCACATGGCAGAAGGGGCTAGGGATCTCTCTGAAGCCTCTTTTATAAGGCACTAATGCCATTTTATAGTGCCTTTTATAAGGCACTAAAGCCATGAGGGTGGAACCCCCATGACTTAAGCACCTCCCAAAAGTTCTACCTACTAATACCATTACCTTTGGAGGTTAGAATTTCAACATATGAATTTTTGGGGAACACACAAATTCAGACCATAGCATGGGGTATATTGCAGAATAGCAAGTAAGTCTACTTATTTTGTTTTTAAGGCATAAAAAGAGAGCTGGTAATCTAAAGGAGGTGTTACCCAGCAGCACACAAGAATGAATTAGAGCACTGATTACATATGATGTGTCTAATATGCTGCATGCCAAATCCAAAGTCATAGACTCTTGTGTGCAAGAAACTAGCTTGTGGATGCTCCTGGAATATCAGTATAGTCAGGAATTCTTGAATGTCCCCATTGCATTTTTCCATTTAAAGAAGTTTCTAGGGGAAACCATGAATCAACATTGTGTTCTTCCTTGGATTCAAATACGCCTGGGCACAACTGGAAGACTCATGAGGCAAGCCCACAGGGTCTACTTGCAGGATAGACTGAATCACCTGCTGGGAAAGAGAACTCAATTTGAGTGAAGAGGTTATCAGGCTGTCCAGTTTTCCCAGCACCATTTATTGAAGAGACTGTATTTTACTTATTGTATATTCTTGCTTCCTTTGTTATAGATTAATCAACCATGTAAGTGTCAGTTTGTTTCTGGGCTCCCTATTCTGTTCCACTGATCTGTGTGTTTTTTCTTGTGCCAGTACCATACTGTTTTGATTACTATAGTTTTGTAGTATAGCTTGAAATCCAGGATGGTAATAACTTCACCTTTGCTCTTTTTCAAGATTGCTTTGGCTATTTCGGGACTTTTGTGGTTCCATACCTATTTTAGGATTATTTGGTCTAGTTCTGTGAAAAATGTGATCAGTGTTTTGATAGAAATTGCATTGAATCTATAGATTTCTTTGGATAATATAGACATTTTAATAATATTAATTCTTTCATTTATTTGTGTCATCTTCAATTTCTTTCATCAATGTCTTATAGGTTTCAGAGTACAGATCTTTCACCTCCTTGGTTAAATTTATTCCCAAGTATTTTATTATTTTGATGCAATTGTAAATAGGATTGTTTTCTCAATTTCTCTTTCCGATGATTATTGGTTTATAGAAACACAACATATTTCTCTATATTAATTTTGTGCCCTACAACTTTACTGAAATAGTAGTTCTAATAGTATTTTCATGGAGTCTATAGGTTTTCCTGTATATAGTATAGTGTTATCTGCAAATGGGGACAGTTTTTACTTCTTCCTTACAAATTTGGATGCCTTTTGTTTTTTGTCTGATTGCTGTGGCTAGGACTTCCAGTACCATGTTGAATAAAAGTGGTGTGAGGGGGCATCTTTGTCTTGTCGCTGATCTTAGAGAAAAAACTGTATAGTGTTAGGTGTGGATTTGTCGCATATGGCCTTTGACATATGTTGAGGTATGTTTCCTCTTATACACACTTTGTTGAGAATTTTTATTGTAATTGAATGTTAAATTTTGTCAAATGTTTTTGCTGCATCTATTGAGATGTTCATGTAATTTTTACCCTTCATTTTGTAAATGTGGTGTATGACTTTGACTTGTGAATGCTGACCATCCTTGGAATAAATCCCAGTTGATAATGGTGTATGATCCTTTTAATGTATTGAATTCAGTTTGCTAATATTTTGGTGAGGATTTTTGCATGTATGTTCATCAGGGATATTGGCCTATAATTTTCTTTTTTTTAGTAGTATCTGTTTGATTTTGTTAACAGGGTAATGCTGACCTTATAATGCATTTGATGAAAGTGTTCCTCTTCAATTTCTTGTGCCAGTACCATACTGTATTAGAAAAGGTATTAAGTCTTCTTTGAGTGTTTAATAGAATTCAGCTGTGAAGCCATCTGATCCTAGAATTTTGTTTATTGGAAGAGTTATGACTACTGATTAAATTTTATTACTGTTAATTGGTCTGTTCAGATTTTCTATTTCTTTCTGTTTTAGTCTTAAACTATACATTTCTAGAAATTTATGCATTTTTTTCTAGGTTAATTTGTTGGCAGATAATTTTTCATAGTAGTCTCATATTCCTTTGTATTTCTGTGGTGTCAGTTGTAACTTTTCTTTCATTTCTGATTTTATTTTATGGGTCCTTTCTCTTTTTCTTGATGAGTCTAGCTAAAGATCTATTAATTTTTTTTTTTATCTTTTCTGAGAAGCAGCTCTTAGAGTAAATAAAATAGAAAAAATCAATGAAACTATTTAATTTATTTCTACTCTGATCTTTATAATTTCTTTCCTTCTACCAACTTTCAATTTGTTTGTTCTTATTTTTCTAGTTTCTTTTTATATTTTCTATTTGATATTTTCTTGTTTCTTAAGGTAGGCTTGTATCACTATAAATAACCCTCTTAAAACTGCTTCTGGAATGTTGTGTTTCTGTTTTCATTTGTCTCCATGTATTTTTTAATTTTCCCATTGACTCACTGGTTGTTTGGTGGCATGTTGTTTAGCCTCCATGTGTTTTTGTGTTTTCCAGTTTTTTTCTTGTAATCTAGTTTCATTTCTATTGTGGTCAGAAAATATGCTTGATGTGATTTCAATATTCTTGACAATATTGAGACTTGTTTTGTGGCCTAACAAGTGCTCTATCCTCAAGAATGTTCTGTGTGTACTTGAAAATAATTTATAGTCTGTTGTTTTTGGATGGAATGTTCTGCATATATCTATTAAGTCCATCTGGACTAATGTGTCATTTAAGGCCACTGTTTTCTTATTTTCTGTCTCAATGATCCATCCATTGATATAAGGGGGTGTTAAAGTCCCCTACTATTATTATATTACTATTAGTTTCTCCCTTTATGTCTGTTAATAATTGCTTATATATTTAGGTGCTATGTTGGGTGCATAAATATTTACAATTGTTATATCTTCTTGTTGGATTGATCCTTTTATCATTATGTAATGCCCTTCTTTGTCTTTTGCTACAGTCTTCATTTTAAGTGTGTTTTGTCTAAGTATTGCTATCCCAGATTTCTTTTCATTTCCATTTGCATAGAATATCCTTTTCCATCCCTTCACTTTCAGTCTGTATGCATCTTTAGGTCTGAAGTGAGTCTCTCGTAGGCAGCAGTTAGATAGGTCTTGTTTCTTTAGTCCATTAACTTACCCTCTGTCTTTTATTGGAATATTTAGACCATTTACATTTAAAGTAGTTATTAATAGGCATGTACTTATTGCCATTTTGTTGTTTTCTGGTGGTTTTTGCAGTTTTCTCTGCTCCTTTATTCTTCTCTTCCTCTCTTCCCTTGTGATTTGATGACTTCCGTTAGTGTTATGTTTGGATTCCTTTCTTTTTTGTGTATCATAAGTTCATAGTTACCATTAGGTTCATAGGTAACATCTTATATAGGAGTCTATTTTGATGGTCGCTTAAGTTCAAACATTCTAAAAGTACTACATTTTTAGCTTAGCTTACACACACGTTTTGGTTTTGATGCCATGTTTCACATCTTCTTATTTTGTGTATCCCAAACTGATTATTATAGATATAGTTGCTTTTACTACTTTTGTCTTTTAATCTTCATAAGTGGTTGATGCACCACCTTTGTTATATGTTTGCTTTTACCAGTGAGACTTTTCTTTCACAATTTTCTTACTTCTAGTTATGGCCTTTTGTTTCCTGCTTGAAGAAGTCCTGGTAACACTTCTTGTAAGGCCATTTTAGTAGTGATGAACTCCTTTTTGTTTGGGGAATTTTTTTTTACCTCTCCTTTAATTCTGAATGATATCTTACTAGGTAGAGTATTCTTGGTTGTAGATTATTTTTTTCCTTTCAGCACTTCGAATATATTGGCCACTCCCTTGTGGTCTGCAAAGTTTCTGCTGAAAAATGAGCTGATAATCTTATGGGTGTTCCCTTGTAGGTAGCTAGCTGCTTCTCACTTGCTCCTTTTAAGAGTCTCTCATTAGCTTTAATTTTTGACATTTAAATTATGTGTCTTGGTGTGGACCTCCTGGGGCTCATCTTGTTTAGGGCTCTCTCTGCTTTGTGGACCTGGATGTCTTTCTTTCCAGGTTAGGGAGGTTTTTAGCTATTGTTTATTCAAATAATTTCTCTGCCCCTTTATCTCTCTTCTCTTTCTGGGACCCCATAATACAAATGTTAGTATGCTTGATGATGTCCCTAAGGTGCATTAAACTATTCTCATTTTTTAAAATACTTTTTCCTTTCTACTGTTCACCTGGGGTGATTTCAGTTACCCTGCCTCTGGATTGCTGATCCATTTTTCTGCATCATCTTATCTGCTGATAATTCCTTGTAGTGTGTTTTTCATTTCAATTATTGTATTCTTCAACTCTAATTGGTTCTTTTTTTAATATTTTCTATCTCTTTGTTGAAGTTTTTACTATGTTCATTCATTCTTCTCCAGAGGTTGGTATCTTTCTTCATCAGGCTGATCATTTATCTCAATTTTGTTTAGTTCTTTTTCTGGTTTTATCTTGTTCTTTTGTTTAGAACATATTTCTCTGTCTCCTCATTTTGGCTTATTCTCTGTATTTGTTTCTAGGTATTAAGTAGATCTGCTATGTCTTTCCATCTTGAAGTAGTAGCCTTATATAGAAAGTATCCTGTGAGGCCCAAAAGCACATTCCCTTCTGGTCACCAGAACTAAGCAGTTCAGGGGTATGCCCTGTGTGGGCTGCATGCACCCTCCTCTTGTGGCTGGGCTGTGGCTGCTATGATTGTGTTGGTGGATGGGACTGGCTGAAATGCCTGGCCATGACTGCTGCAGGTATATATGCTTGGGGTTATTTCTGGGCTCTCAATTATGTTTCAGTGTTCTATTTGTTTTTATGCCAGTACAATACTGTCTTGATGACTTTAGCTTTATAGTATAGCTTGGAATCAGGAAGTGTGATAACTCCTGCTTTGTTGTTCTTTCTTAGTATATCCTTGGCTATTTGTTGTTTCTTGCAGATCCATATAAAATTTAGGAGTGTTTTTTCTTACTTATGTAAAAAATGCCATTGGAATCATGATAGGGATTGCACTAAATCTACAGATGGCTTTGGTAGTATTGACATTTTAACAATATTAATTCTTTAATCCATGACCATGGGGGATCTTTCCATTTGTGTTTTCAGGTTCTTTCCTCAATGTCTTATGGTTTTCAGCATAGGAATAAATTTAAGAAGGTGAGAAATCTCTAAGCATTTTATTGTTTTGGGGTGTATCATAAATGGGATTGATTTCTTTTTAAAGAAATTTTGTTGAATGTAATGAAAATATGAAAAAGTGACTCCTTTTGCCTATTTTCAGCAAACCTAATGTTAAAAAATATATAATACGAATAAACAAATCAGTTCACAAAGAAAAAAGAAATTTTGTCGATAGGGCATGGAAATGTTACTGATTTTGTATCCTACAATTTTACTGAATTTATTTATTAAATCTAATAGTGTTTTGATTGAGTCTAGGATTTTCTATATATAAAATCATGTCATCTACAAATAGAGAAAATTTTGCTTTCTTTCCTATTCTGATGCATTTTATTTCTTGCTTGATTGCTTTATCTAGGGCTTCCTGTATTGTGTTGAATAGGAATAGTGAGAGTGAGCACCATTGTCTTATTCCTGATCTTACAGAAAAACTTTTATCCACTCACCATTGACTGTGATGTTAGCTGCAGGCCTCTTATATATGACTTTTATTATGTTGAGATATGTTCTTCTATGCCTAAATTGTGGAGTTTTTATCATGAATGGATGTTGAATTTTGTTGTATGTTCTGTGTCTTATGAGATAATTATGATTCATTCATTCTATTAATGTGATGTATCACATTGACTGATTTATGTATGTTGAACCACTCATGCATCTCAGGGATAAATCCCACTTGATCATAATGAATGAAACTTTTAATGTGCTGCTGAATCCAGTTTGCTAGTATCTTGAGAACTTTTGCATCTATATTCATCAGGGATATTGGCCTGTACTTTTCTAGTAATTTTTTTCTAGTTTTCATATATCAGAATAATGCTAGCCTTGTAAAATGACTTTCAGAATTTTCCCAGATTTTTGGGAATAGTTTGTGAAGGATTGGAGTTAATACTAATTTAAATGTTTGGTAAAGTTCACCAGTGAAGCCATCTGGTCCAGGTGTTTCTTCATTTGGAGATTTTGGATTACTGATTCAATTTTCTTACTAGTAATTGATCTATTCAGATTTTCTATTTCTTCCTGATTCAGTCTTGGTGAGCTGTTTTAAAATTTTTTCCATTTCCTTTAGGATTTGGGAAATAGCATTATTTCTTCAAATACATTTTCTGCCCCTTCCTCTCTCTTCCTTCTGGGATTCCTATAATGTGAATGTT
Source organism: Phoca vitulina (assembly GCF_004348235.1). Taxonomy (NCBI): domain Eukaryota; kingdom Metazoa; phylum Chordata; class Mammalia; order Carnivora; family Phocidae; genus Phoca; species Phoca vitulina. The sequence continues at coordinate 2,096,071 of NW_022589742.1, forward strand.
ATTATGCTTGATGGTGTTGCTTACTTCTCTTAACGTATTCTCATTTTTTATTTTGTTTTTCTTTTTGCTTTTCAGCTTGGTTGCTTTCCATTACCCTATCTTCCTAATTGCTGATCCATTTTTCTGCATCCTCTAATCTGCTACTGATTCCCTCTAGTGTATTTTTTATTTCAGTTAATGAATTCTTTATCTCTGGTTTTTTTTTATATTTTTTATTTCTTTGTTGAAGTTCTCACAGAGTTCATCTGTTATTTTCTCCAGCCCAATGAGTATCTTTCTGACCATTACTTTGAACCCTTTATCAGGCATACTGCTTATTTCAGTTTCATTTAGTTCTTTTGCTGTGATTTTATCATTTGGGATGTATTCCTCTGTCTCATTTTGTCTAACATTGTGGTCAGTTATATCTCCTCGTCATGAAAGTAGTAGTCTTGTGTAGAAGAGGTTCTGTGGTACCCTGTAACACAGTCCCCCTGGTCACCAGCACCAGGCTTTCTGGGGTGTCTCCAGTGTGGGCTCTGTGTACCCTACTATTGTGGCTGAGTTGTGTTTGCTTTTAGTCCAACTATCTGCAATTATCTGCTTTGCCTGCTGTGAGCACACTGGGCAGTGTTTGATCCTTATGCTGTCAAGAGGCCTGTCCAAGGCTACCCCAGGCTCATAGGTGGGTTGGGTTGGCAGTCACTAAATGTCTATACTTAGCCTTTTTGTACAGCCAACAGAGGCTCTGTTGCTGGAATTGTGGGTGCACTGGTGTGTGGGGTTATTTGCCCTTCTCCCCAGGGCAAGCATTCCTTTGGAGTGATCCAGTCCCTGCCTGGGCTGCTTGCAGGGTTTGGTGGGACAGGAACTGTTTTGGAGAAATTCCTGCCCTGTCCAGGCAGGCTGGTTGGATGGGTTGTGTCCCCAGGGGAACATGGAGCAGGGCATGTGGTGCTAGCCGGTTAGGTGCAACATGTTAGTGCTGGTTCCTGAAAGTGTCCTGCTATCTAGACTGGGGGAGGGGAAGAGAAATTGTATATACCATTGTTTTTGTTTCTGGAGAAATCTGAAAAATCTCTGCCCCTTCCCAGTGTACATTTTGAGACTAGTAAATAAATCTTTCACGTATATCCCAGGTGCTTTTCAAACTGTTGCTTCAGTGCTGTATCTTTGGCCAAGGTACTTATTATGCTGGCTTTTAAGGGTAGGGGATCAGTTTCCTATTGCTCTCCGGCTCTCCCAGAGTTCAACCTCACTGGTTTTCAAGGCCAGATGTTATCATGAATTGTCCTCCCAGTGTGAGTTCCCCAAGCCTGTGGTACCAGGGGTGGGGTCCTATCCTCTTGCTTCTCCATGCTTGTGGTGTCCCTCCCATTTGTGGTTAGTCTCTTTGGGGTTTTGGTATCCAAATTTGTCCTTCCTCTATAAAATTAACTGTGGAAGGTCTGTTATGCCAGTCTTAAGATTGTTTTCAGAGTCAGTTGCATAGATGTAGCTGTCATCTCAATGTGTCTATGGAACAAGGTGAGCTCAGGATCCATCCAATGTGTCTATGGAACAAGGTGAGCTCAGGATCCTGCCATTTTCCCTGAACCTCAGGTTGACAGTTATTTTCTTTCAATATTTTGTATATGCCATCCCATTCCTTAAAAATTTTCTGTTGAGAGATCCACCCATAGTCTTATGAGAGTCCCCTTATATGTAATCTCTCTTTTCTCTTGCTGCTCTTAAAATTCTTTGTCTTAGATTTTTGACAATTATTATGTGTCTTGGTGTAGACCTATTAGGGTTTAACCTATTTGTGGTCTTTTGGGCCTCATGCATCTGGATGTTCATTTCTTTCTCCAGGTTGGGGAGTTTTCAGCTATTATTGCTTTAAAATGCAAATATTGTTTCTTTTCATGTGTCCCATAATTCTGTAGATTTTATTCACTCCTTTTCATTCTTTTTGTTCCTCTGACTCAGTAATTTCCAGTGTCCTATCCACCAGTTCATGGATTCATTGTTCTGGATGACTCAGTCTACTTTTGAAACTCTCTATTGAATTCTTCAGTATAGTTATTATAGTTTTCAACTCTAAGATTTCTGTTTGGTTTTTTTGGTTTTGTTTTTTTTTTTTTTTGGTGGTAGTTTCTATTTCCTTATCAAACTTGTCTTGTTCATGCATTGCTTTCCTAATTTCCTTTAGTTCACTAAAGACAATCTGATTTTTTTTTGACAATTCACAAATCTCCATTAGTCATTTCTTGAGCTTTATTAGTTTCCTTTGGTGGTGTCATAGTTCTCTGATTTTTTTCATGATCCTTGATTCCTCATATTGGCATCTGCATATTTGAGTAATGGGGCTCCACTTCCAGACTTTACAGGTTTGCTTTGGCAGGGACAGTTCTTCACCAGTAAGCTCAGTAGGTTTCTGGGTATGTCTGCAGACATACTTTATTATGCTTCACATATACTTACAAATTGAAGGTTGTAGCGCCTGTGTTGAGCAAGTTTATTGGCAGTTTTCCAACAGCATTTCCTCACTTTGTGTCTTTATGTCACATTTTGGTGATTCTTATAATAATGAAACTGAAATATTGTATTTGTTATGGTGATCAGTGATTACAATTTACTGATAGCTCAGATGGTTAGCATTTTTAGTAGTATTTTTTAATTAAGGTGTTACTTTTCAGCCATAATGCTATTGCACACTTAATAGACTTTTATATGCCCTAGAAAACAAAAAAAAAAATAATTCAACTCACTTTATTGCAATATTCACTTTATTGTGGTGGTCTGGAATTGAACCTGCGTTATCTCCAAGGTATGCTTGTAAGGGTTTTGGGCAGGTGGGGCCTGTTATTATGGTCTATTTTGGGGTGCAGCAACTGTTTAGGCTCAGAGGATGGGGGTAGATGACACTGGTTGAGAACAATTGGATAGGACTGCTGGTTTAGTTCCCTACACACTTGAGACTATAGGCTGGGCTATGCAGTTGTATAAATTTTCTGGCGAGGCTTACTAAATGGTTGGGACTTGGTGCTATATTCAGAAGAAGATGGTACCATGAATTAGCTTCCCTGCCCTGACAGGGCAGCAGGCCAAGGCCTGTATGGCTTGTTGTTTGGGAGTCCAAATCAGGCCTGACTCTGTGTACTAAATTTCCTGCTCAGGATAGACCACCCATTTTATTCTGCAGCTGGGGGAAATCATGGGCTATTCTCTCTGTTCAAGTGCTACTGTACCTAGAGCTGTTGAATGCGCTTCACAGCTTCCCATGTGCTCTGGTTAGATTTCCTGGTTGGAGAGCCTCAAGGCACAGTGGGAGAAGCAGCTCTAGAACTCAAAGTTCTTTGTTTCCTTAACTCAAGCTGACCCATACCCCAAGTTCCCTGGCCAAACAGAACCACTGGCCTTGCTCTACAAACTATTGACTCTGTCCTTCTCTGCTGGGCCACACAGCTTTCAGTTTTTCACTAGCCCTTCTGGATAGATGGGACTGGAAGACATTCTCCGGAGTGGGTGGGGCTATGTGTCATCCTTGCCTGAGGGTGAGGGACTGTTCCAGGCCACTCTCAATTTCTCAAACAGGCTATCTGGTTAGGAACTACCCTAAGCCTGGGCTATGAATTAATCCCCTTGCCTCTGTATAGTGGGGGAAGCTTCCATGCCTAGTACTTTCTTTGGTCTAGGGGCAGTCAGCTTCTAGTTATCACCAGCCCTTCTGGTCAGATGGGGCATGAAGGCATTCTCCACAACTGGCTTGGCTGTGACTCAGCACCTTGTCTGAGTGTGGGTATACCAGGCTCTAGTGCTAGCAAAACTCTATATTTGAAGATCTGAATCAGGCAGATCTGCACCCTGCCAAGTTCCTTGGTCAGAGTGTACCCCTGACTTGGTTCTACAAATGAGCAAAGCTGCTGGTTGGGATTACTATGTGGACACTATAGGTATGAATTTGGTCTGCCAAGATCCATGTACTGGTTGTTGCAAGCCCCTCTCCCCTTCTCTATTGTGGGATTCCCAGTGACTGGGCCTTCCACTCCTTGTGGTATGAGATCAGAGAAAAGGCTCTCACAAAGCTGGGGAGGTCTGGTTTTCTGACTGAAATAACAGACTCAGGGAGGACCTCTCCATGTGCTGCTATACTGTCCTGAGGGAGGGACGATGTGGTCAGTATGTAGCAATTTCTCTTACCCTTCTGATGAAGTCTGTCTTGGTCTCTGTGGTACAAGGGTATACTTTAGCCTCACCCCCATGTTCTAGGAGTCTCTCATGCTGTCTTGTTAAATAGATATTAGCTGTCCTTTTCATGGTGAGAATAAAGTCAGGAATAACGTATTGTGCCATCTTAATGTCATTCCTCTGTATGATATTTTAATTATGGACTGATGGTAAAAGGGACATAGATTAAATATTTGAACTAGGTGAGAACCAAATTACTATGTCACACAGTCTAAATGAAAATTTCACAGTGGTTTGGAAAAAAGTAGTAAAAAAATCAAATCACTATGAGACATAAAGTGATATAGGCATGTTAATACTAAGAAAAAGCTAGACATTAGGAATAGTCATTACTACATTCACATTTAGAGGAGTGATCTCTTTTTTGGAATGCCTCACCCTTCATATGAAAATAATATTGTGAATGTGAATTTTATTGGCTATATAAATGTTTTAAATTTGTAAATATGTTTCAGTTTTATAGGTGTATAAAGCCTATGAGGATCAGTAGTTTATTTTTAGCTTTATGATTGTACATATTTAGCCATTAAAATAAAAATAAGTCAACACCTGGGGAAATGTTTACCTTTCAGTGGGATTCACATATTTTTCAAGTTTGGGGAAAAACAAAAATACCTCTCTTCCAAGAAACACGTGGTTTGGAGTATTTCAGAACCACCTAAGGCAGGGATAATGACTTGGCATCACTGAATCCAGAATAACACTAGTTAAAGTTTATCCTTCATTATAGCTGAATTAGGTGGCACAAAGTTTAAGAGATGTGAGTGAACAATGCCAACTATTTTTTCTGTAAGATTGAAGTGAAGAATTCCTATTAGACCAATCTTTAATGTTTTTAAAATTCTTCCTTGAATCATATTCAGCTATAATAATGTAACAAATATCTATGAGACCCTGTACTATATGCTGTTAAATCTAGGAGGTAGAAGCATTATTTTGTATATGACAAAAATGAGGCTCAGAGGGATTAAGTTGTTCAAGGTCACATAGGAAGAAGTATGGTGACACTTAATTCTAAGTCTTATCTTTTCAATGACCACACCAGCTGCTTCCTTCTATCCTAAAATTTACTTAGACAAACTGAACTTTGTTCAGGGTCTTTTATGTATAACAAAACATATAATCAATCTCTCCTTTAGTCAGATACCACTGACCTCCACAGGACTTGAGCCTTGTTTCACATTTATCTTGCTTTTTAAGATTAATAGTACATATTTCTAATAACTACAAGGGCATTTAAAATATACCCTTTCTAAATAAATAAATAAATAAATAAATAAACAAACCCTTTCTGACTTTAAGCAGGCAGAATAACCTGAGAGAATTTTAGCTGTTACAAAGAAAATTGCAACAATAGAACATCAGGGATATTGAGAATTCAAGTTAAACTCATTATTTCAAATCAGCCTTCTTACAAGAGCTCTGCTTGCTTTTGTATCTAGGGGCCTTTTAAAAAAGGGCTTATTTGAAGGAAAGGAAAAATGAAGGGGGGGGGAATCGGAGGGAGAGATGAATCATGAGAGACTATGGACTCTGGGAAACAGGGTTCTAGAGGGGAGGGGGTGGGTTAGCCTGATGATGGGTATTAAGGAGGGCATGTACTGCATGGAGCACTGGGTGTTATACGAAAACAATGGATCGTGGATCACCACATCAAAAACTAATGATGCATTGTATGGTGACTAACATAATATAATAAAATTAAAAAAATTTTAAGAAAAACAATACAAAAAAAGGGCTTATTTGAGTAGTAAAACACTGGACTTTTTCCAAGATAGTAATGAAAATTTGTAAAGGTGGTCAAACAAGTTTTATAATGTACTTGCCCTTTTTCCCTTACTCATTGATTGACAAGTTTAATTGGAAATTGCAATCAAAGTTTTGCCTACAACTTAAAGTCATCAACTTTTATAAAATAAACTGTCAACAATTGAATAAGATGAAAGGAAAGGCAAATACTTTCTGGAGGAGACAAGGCTAAAAATAATTTTAAAAAAAAGAAAATACTTAAAATGTTATTTCTATAAATGTTTGAAAACCTAATTAAAAATTCTTTTCCTATTACGTTTTAATTGACACCCTTGATCTTAGGCTTATAATCCAAAAGCAAAACTTGATATTTTCAGCAGTTAAAGATTTTGGATGTCATCTACTTCCATTACTTACATTGTAAAGATGTGAATGTCTTATACCACAAAGGATGCATTGTTACCCTTCATAATATAAAATATATGAAGCATATTGTAAAGATTTTCTGAAGCAAATAGAATTGAAATAAACAGAAGATTTTGTAATACATATTTCCCTACATTTAAAAAGAAAACATATTGAATGAATTTTTAATACATTTCTATTTAACAATACTCTCTTCCTGTACTGACTCCACTTAATTAAAATAATGTTTTAAAAGGGAAAACAAAGAATACTTTCAAAAATATCTCTGACACGATTCAATGAAGTTATATATCATGTAGGGAAAGGAACAAACCAAGTTGTTACTAATTTCAGTCATTTTAGCGAAATCATAAATTTTAAGCCATGGAACTTGAAATGCAATACTTTATAAATCACTTTGTGGAACCTTCTGAAAAGCTGAATACAACTGCCCTGTGTCATAAGATAATTAACTGCATTTTACACTTTTTATATTTAATGGGGAGTTAACAGCCTCCCTTCCACTTTTACCTCCCTTCCAGTATGGGTGGAGAAATTACATTCCTGCAAGGAAGTGTGAGAATGCTTAATTGGCACAGCCTTTTGGAAGACAGTTTAAAGTATTTTCTTGCAATAGCGGGGAAAATTTATATATGACCACTCATAGGTATAACTTGCTCTAAGTCTTTTTTTTTAAAGATTTTATTTATTTGACAGAAAGAGACACAGTGAGAGAGGGAACACAAGCAGGGGGAGTAGGAGAGGGAGAAGCAGGCTTCCCACGGAGCAGGGAGCCCAATGTGGGGCTTGATCCCAGGACCCTGGGACCATGACCTGAGCCGAAGGCAGACGCTTAATGACTGAGCCACCCAGGCACCCCAACTTGCTCTAAGTCTTAATCCCTCTTAGTAGAGGCTGCATCTGGGAACATCTATTAAACTTACCCATTCAAAGTAACTGAACATCCCCCAAGATTTAAAAACGGTTTCAGGTGAGCTCAGGTTCTTTGTAATTAAATGGTCAGACTTTTCAGGTTCATTTCACTTCCTTTTCTTCCCCATTTCCATAGATAACATCTGGACATAGGGAAAACATATATTATTATGGAACTAGCAGGGGAGGGCTATCTGGATCAAGAGATACCTTTCTCTGTGAATACCTACTGACCTCTGGTTGAGATAGAGTTCATCTCTCCTGGTTCTTTCTTCATCTGCTGTTGAAGGACAATCAGCCAATTCTCCTTGCTTACTAAGCTTCCCATCTTGGTTCTTGTCAGATGTGGCTTATGCTCTGATACTTGTTGGTATCCTCCATCTAGACTTCAGAGATGGAGTCTTACTTAAGAGACGCGAGTGAACAATGCCAACTATTTTTTGCTATAAGATTGACTTAACTCTTGCATACCTTCCACTCTCTCCACAGGGTCTCATGGGATCTTCTGAGCCTCTTTTATGTCTGGTAAAAACTGTGGGAAAATAGAGGAGGGGAACTTCTCAGACTCTTAATGAAATACATGTTATCAGCACTCCTGCTCTATTACGGCCACTCTAGCTTATTATTGAGAAACTGAAGCTATTTTTCCCCCAGAGTTCTTGAGGGGAAAAGATAAAAAAAAAAAAAACATGTGCTTTTAGCTTCCCCCTTTTACAATTATTAATACTACTTTGTCCCCTTTTATTCACCTACCTCTTCCACTTAAACATGGGGCCAGAGTTTAGGGTATGGGGGCACTGAATATTATTTCAGTGATGCAGACACTATCTTCAACATATTTCATCCTTTTTGGCTTTTTTCATGTTCCTTCCAGCGTTGTAAAAAAAAATTTTCCCATTCATGTATAACAGGAACTTACCTTAAATTATATTGTCTTCTCTACACTGTGGATTATAGTAAATCTCTGTACTCAGATCCAAGGTTTGTTCTTCATATGTAAAGGAATGTTTTCAAAATTTGAAACTCTCAAAAACATCATGGTTAAAACAATATTGTTTCCATCTGCCTCCTAGAAACTCAAAATGTTAACCTCTAGCTGAGCAATGGCTTCTTTTTCAAGGCAGTGTCCAGTATCCACCAGAAACAATGAATTCAATCAACTCACCAGGTGAGGAACTTCAAGCGTACAGACTTTAAGAAAATACAAAATTTGAGAGGCTATATATTTTTAAAAATATCAAAGTTGCATTGCTAATATTTAAAAATCTATTCACAATCTTTGCCTTGATGTACTTACAAAAGTATCTATACACACAAACCAAAAGTAAATTTACAAGGATGTTCACTGGAGCATTGTTTGTGATAACTAAATATTGGAATCAAATAAAATAGCCATAACTTGGTGACTAACATGTTATATCCGCAGAATGCAATAATATACAATAATTAGAAAGAATGAAGTAGATATAGATGTGATAGGTAAAAGTATATCAAAGAATGTTAATTTAAAAGAAATTTTAATAAAATGTGTACAATACACACCAAACTATTTTCCTCTGGGGATGATATAACCAGAGATTTTCAGTTTCTCTATTATATATTTTTATAATGTTTGCATTTATGGGTAACAGAGTATATCTCAAACCAATAGGCAGTATCACACTTACTGGTGAAATACCAGTGGCTTTTTTATTAAATCCAGGAAGAGAATGATAGGCATGCCATTACTTAGTATGTCTTTCAGAATGAATTAGAATAAGATTAAAAGGTAGAATTATTAGAAGGGTAGAAAATAAATTCAGTATTTATAAATGATATATTTGCTTATAATACTAAATAGAATTAACAGACAAGCTATTAAAACTAAAAGGAGAGTTCAATAGAGTGGTTAGTTATAAAACAAGAATATGAAAATCAATAACCACGCTGTAAAACAGCACTATACAATTACAAAATAAGCCACTCAGACTGTCAACAGAGTATATAAACTATAGAGGAATAAAATTAAGTGAAAATGTGGAAGTTTTAGAAAATATTTTGAAGAGAAATATGAATACATGAAGATAAAACCATAAAACATTCTATATTACTAGGTGAGAATTTGTTAGATTAAAAAGATGTTCATTAACAACTTGATGTACATTTGGATTATTTCCAAATTAATTTAAAGATTAAATGTACTTCCAACAATATCACACTGATACATATGAATATATGAAAAATAAATCAACCTCAAGACCAAGTCAGTAATTCTTCAGTATGGTAAACAAAATCCTTAGTGATTGGCCCTAAATTAATTTACCTCTCCTTTCCTCAGGCACAAACATGTTCATTACCAAGTAATATAATAATACAATTTATTCAAACCTATGTAGTACCTGGTATACATTGGGAGCGTAAACAATAAAATTAAGTTTTGTGGATAGATAGTTCTATGGTAAGTGCTTTACATGCATTATTTCATTTGATCTACACAATAATCCTATAAGGGATAATATTTTTATTTCTGAGATTAGGAAACAGATTTTAAAAGATGCCTAAATTCATACTACATGTAAGAAGAGAAGCCAGAATTCAAAGCCTTTAGTTATATTGCTTTCTTTATTTTTTTTAAAGGTTTTATTTATTTGTCAGAGACAGAGAGAGAGCACAAGTAGGGGAAGCTGCAGGCAGAGGGAGAAGCAGGCTCCCCGCTGAGCAAGGAGCCTGATGTGGGACTGGATCCCAGGACCCTGGGATCATGACCCGAAGCCGAAGGAAGATGCTCAACCAACTGAGCCACCCAGGCATCCCAGTTATATTGCTTTCTTTAAATAGAAAATGAAATATGGCCTTCAAAGTTTATATATTTCAGAAAATTGTGGTACAGCCATATGATTGAATATTAGGTAGCTCTTAAGATCTTTATGAAAACATTTATGTTGTGTGAAAATGCTTATTATGTTGATTAAAATAAGTGGAATAACTATTACAGGAAGCTATTGCAAAAGTGAACACATTTTCCACAATTTCTACTTTTTAGTAGATCATGCATTTAAAAAACAATATTCACAACTAACATGAATTACAGGAAAAAAGCCCAAATTAGGGATTTTATATAAGAAAAATCTATAAAACCTGAAGATTCTTTAAAAAAAAATATATAGGATGCCAAAATTTCCACTTCTATCCTTGAAATGTTAACTGATATAGGAATTGTCCTTCTGCCATAACAACTAGAAAAACAGACAAAAATATATGAAACAGTGGTTTTAAGATATTGCACAATGTGTACTGCCAGACTGTGATCTTTGAGAAAAGGAAATCAAACAAAATAAGCCCTGTAATTGGCCAGCCTATTTCCTAAATGCATGTTCAAGGTCACAGTGTAGAAGAAGGAAATCAACCAAAGTCCTGTGGCTTTGCTGAGTTGAAGAGACGATGATAAGAATTTGAGAAAGCCAATGGTGGCTAGAATTTGTAGGTGGACTAACATAACATAATAAAAAAAAAGAATTTGTAGGTAGAGTATTGGAGAGGAATGAGATACAGAGAGAAACCTCTAACATGTTTCAGAAGAGACTCCTTGAGTCTATGATTCAGTACTAAACTGTACATGTGTTGGGTAAAAATTCATGAGGCTAGAGAAAGTAACACCAGAAAAGAGTAGGCTGAGTAATTGTATAGTGTGGTTATTACCATTATAGGAACTGCCCATCAGATTTCTCCCTGTTCCTCAGGGTTTTTTTTAATTTTTTTTTTAATTAATGCTCATCACCCACTGCTCATCACATCAAGTGCCCTCCTTAATGCCCACCTCTGCTCCAGCAACCCTGTTTGTTCCCTATAGTCGTGTCTCTTATGGTTTACCTGTTTTTATCTTATTTTTCCTTCCCTTCCCCTACGTTCATCAGTTTTGTTTCTTAAAATCCACATATGAGTGAAATCATATGGTATATTTCTTTCTCTGACTGACTTATTTCCCTTAGCATAATACCCTCTAGTTCCATCTACATCGTTGCGAATGGCAAGGTTTCATTCTTTTTCATGACTAATAATCCATTGTATCTATATACCACATCTTCTTTATCCATTCATCTGTCAATGGACATCTGGGCTCTTTCCATAGTTTGGCTATTCTGGACATCGCTACTATAAACATTGGGGTGCAGGTGCCCCTTTGGATCACATTTGTATCCTTTGGGTAAATACCTAGTAGTGCAATTGCTGGGTCATAGGGTAGTGCTATTTTTAACTTTTTGAGGAAACTCCATACTGTTTTCCAGAGTAGCTGTACCAGTCTGTATTCCCACCAACAGTGTAAGAGGGTTCCCCTTTCTCTGCATCCTTGCCAGCATCTGCTGTTTCCTGAGTGGTTAATTTTAGCCATTCTGTCAGGTGTGAAGTGCTATCTCATTGTGGTTTTGATTTGTATTTCCCTGATGCTAAGTGATGTGGAGCATTTTTTCATGTGTCTGTTGGCCATTTGTATGTCTTCTTTGGAGAAATGTCTGTTCATGTCTTCTGCCCATTTCTTGATTGGATTATTTGTTCTTTGTGTGTTGAGTTTGATAAGATATTTATAGATTTTGGGTACTAGCCCTTTATCAGATATGTCATTTTGTTAATATCTTCTCCCATTCTGCAGGTTGCTTTTAGTTTTGTTGATTCTTTCCTTTGCTATGCAAAAGCTTTTTATCTTGATAAAGTCCCAATAGTTCATTTTTGCTTTTGTTTCCCTTGCCTCTGGAGACATGTCTAACAAGAAGTTGTGGCCTAGGTCAAAGAAGTTGCTGCCTGTGTTCTCCTCTAGGATTCTGATGGATTCCTGTCTCACATTTAGGTCTTTCATCCATCTGAGTGTATTTTTGTGTGTGGTGTAAGAAAGTGGTCCAGTTTCATTCATCTGAATGTGGCTGTCCAATTTTCCCAACACCATTTGTTGAAGAGACTGTTCCCCCCCCCGCACCCCGCCATTGGATATTCTTTCCTGCTTTGTCAAAAATTAGTTGACCATAGAGTTGAGGGTCCATTTCTGGGTACTCTATTCTGTTCCATTGATCTATGTGTCTGTTTTTGTGCCAGTACCATACTGTCTTAATGATTACAGCATTGTAATACAGCTTGAAGTCTGGAAGTGTGATGCCTCCAGCTTTGGTTTTCTTTTCAACATGACTTTGGCTATTCGGGGCCTTTCCTGGTTTCATACAAATTTTAGAACTGTTGTTCCAGCTCTGGGAAAAATGCTGGTGTTATTTTGATAAGGATTGCATTGAATGTGTCGATTGCTGTGCGTAGTATAGACATTTTAATATTTGTTCTTCCAACCCATGAGCGTGGAATGTTTTTCTTTATGTCTTTCTCAATTTCTCTCATCAGTGTTCTATAGTTTTCAGAGTACAAGGTCTTTTACCTCTTTGGTTAGGTTTATTTCTAGATATCTTATGGGTTTTGGTGCAATTGAAAATGGATTGATTCCTTCTCTTTCTGCTGCTTCATTGTTGGTGTGTAGAAATGCAACAGACTTCTGTTAATTGATTTTATATCCTGTGACTTTGCTGAATTCCTGTATCTGTTCTAGCAATTTTTTGGTGGAGTCTTTTGGGTTTTCTACATAGTGTATCATGTCATCTGCCAAGAATGAGAGTTTGACTTTTTCTTTGCTGATTTGGCTGCCTTTTATTTCTTTTTGTTGTCTGATTGCTGAGGCTAGGACTTCCAGTACTATGTTGAACAACAGTGGTGAGAGTGGACATCCCTGTCATGTTCCTGACCTTAGGGGAAAAGCTCTCAGTTTTTCCCCATTGAGAATGATATTCGCTGTTGGTTTTTTGTATATGGTCTTCATGATGTAGAGGTATGTTCCATCTATCCCTACTTTGTTGAGGGTTTTTATCAAGAAACAATGCTGTATTTTGTCAAATGCTTTTTCTGCATCTATTGAGAGGATCATATGGTTCTTATCCTTTCTTTTATTAATGTGGTGTATCATGTTGATTGATTTGCGGATGTTGAACCACACCTATGACAATTTTTTATCGTATTTCACAAGACAGAATTCTACCTATATAGACATAATCAGATGTAAATAATGAGCTATTCTCTCCGGACATAATGGATAGCATAATTTTTTGTGGTATAATTGACATTAGTTTCAGGTATACAACAATGATTTGACCTTTGTATACACTGCAAAATCACCATTAACAAGTCTAGTTACCATCTGTCTCCTCATAGTTAATATTATTGACTATATTCCCTATGCTGTAGATTGCATCCCCATGACTTGTTTATCTTATAATTGGAAGATTTTCTCTCTTGATTCCTTTCACCCATTTTGCTCCCTCCCATCATCATCTGGTCACCACTAATCTGTTTTCTGTATCTATGAGAATGTGTTTTAAGATTCCACATATAAGAAAGGTGCCTGGGTGGCTCAGTCAGTTAAGCATCCAAATCTTGCTTTTGGCTTAGATCATGATCTCAGAGTTGTGGGATTGAGCCCAGTGTTGGGCTCCTAAGATTCTCTCTCCCCCTCCCCCCCCTAAAAAAGGAAAGAGTCCACATATAAGTGAAATCATACAGTATTTGTCTTTGACTTATTTCACTTAGTATAATACCCTCAAGGTACACCCATGTTGTAGCAAAGGGCAAGATTTCATTTTTTATGACTAAGTAGTATTCCATATACATATACACATATACACATTATATATAGCATTCTGTTATTTATATACATATACAATCATATCTTTATCCATTCATCTCTTGATGGACACTTAGGTTGTTTCCATATCTTGGCTATTGTAAATAATGCTGCAATGAAACTAGCAGTGCATATATCCTTCAGAATTATTATTTTCTTCACATAGATATTCCAGTAGTGGAATTGCTGGATCATATGGTATTTTTATTGTTTTCCATAGTGGCTACACCAATTTACATTCACACCAAATATGCATAAAGGTCCCCTTTTTTCCACATCCTCATCAACACTTGTTATGTCGTCTTTTGATAATAGCTTTTCTGAGAGGTGTGAGGTGATATCTCATTGTGACTTTGATTTGCATTTCCTTGATGATTAGTAATATTGACCATCTCTTCATGTGCCTATTGGCCATCTATATGCCCTTTTCTGAAAAATGTCTATCTAAATCCTCTGCCCACTTTTAAATCAGATTTTTTTGTTATTGAGTTGTAGTTCTTTATATATTTTTGGATACCAACCTCTTATTAGATATATGATTTGCAAATATCTTTTCCCATTCAGTAGGTTGCCTTTTCAGTTTGTTGATGGTTTTCTTTGCTGTGCAGAAGCTTTTTAATTTGATGTAGTCCCATTTGTTTATTTTTGCTTTTGTTTCCCTTGCCTTTGGAGGCAGATCCAAAAGAAATACCAAGGAGTTTTGTTGCTATGTTTTCTTCTAGGAGTTTATGTCTTTAATCCATTGAGTTAATTTTTATATATGGTGCAAAATAGTGGTCCAGTTTTCCCAACACCATTTATTGAAGAAACAGGCCTTTCCTCTTTGTATATTCTTGCCTTTGTCAAAAATTAATTGACTCTATAGATATATATTTTGATTTCTGGGCTCTCTATTCTTCCATTGTTCTATGTGTCTGTTTTGTGCCAATACCATATTGTTTTGATTACTATAGCTTTGTAGTATAGTTTGAAATCAGGGAGTGTGATACCTTTGGCCTTGTTCTTCTTTCTTAAGATTGTTTTGACTACTTAGGGTCGTTTGTAGTTCCATATAAATTTTAGAATTGTTTTAGTTCTGTCAAAATGCCACTGGAACTTTTTTAGGAATTGCACTGAATCTGTAGCTTGCTTTGGGTAGTAGGGACATTTTAGCAATATTCTCCCAATTCATGAGCATAGATATCTTTCCCTTTGTGTCATCTTCAACTTCATTCATCAATGCCCTCTAGTTTTCAGTGTACAGGTCTTTTTTCCTAGGTATTTTATTATTTTCTTGATTTCCCTTTGGGTAGTTCATTATTAGTACATAGAAATGCAATAGATTTTTGTATCCTGGCATTCACCTCACTCTAGTTCTAAACAAAATACTTGTACATTTTCTACTGCATTATGAGACAAATTTAACACCCTTGATGCCCCTCGTCCTCTTTTATCATCTACATCCTTGTCATTTTCCCCAAGATAAACTTAAATTTCTAATTAAATTGTTTCTTGATTGCTTAGTTTCCTCTTCTGTTATTTCTTTCAGAGTGGATGGAGCCCCATTTGGGTTACTCTTGGCCTTGTTTCCTGCTATTTACTCCACACAAGAGAGGTGACATATTTGACAGATAAATTCAGAAAAATAAAGGAACATTTTCTACTCATATCTGTCTTTCTTAGTCTTCAGAATGAGCTGTCCATAGGAAGTACTGTTTGCCAGTGCTCCTTCAGGGTATACTTTGCCCTTCCATGGGAAGAAGCCTACCTTATCCAGTGGAGCTTGTGAGTGTGTTGGCAAGTGTGCCTGGGATTTAGTTAAGAGGTCCATTTTACTCTTACACTAAGCTATATCCTCTACTTTTATATTTCTCAATTTGTTTAGATTCCATGTAGGAAAAATGGGTATTAGACCCCCTCAAAGACATTAGTAATATGATCTTTTATTTTCCTAGAATCTTCCTTTTGGGGGCCTTAGAGTCTCCTGTTCCAGTTTGGACTGGTTACTCTCTAGGCCTGTTGCACAGTTGTCATCTTAGAACTTTCTTTTGGGTCTGTCCATTGTGAGCTCATTGTTTCTTGGATCCCATTTCTCCCTCATTCTTGGTGTACCCTTTACTTTGGTAGAACACATTCTTAAATAACTAACTTCCTGAAAATAATACCTAAAAGAAAGATAAATTTTTTAGACTTCAAAATTCACTTATTATATCTTTTTTTAACCAGGAGAATGGAATTTTACATGAGAAATTATTTTCCCTAACCATTTTGTGTTATTCTAGTCTGTTTGAGAAATCCAACACCGTTCAGATTCCCCATCCTTTAATGTTACCTATTTTTTTTTTTACCTGAAACTACAATCATCTACAAACTTCCTACTAACATCCACTCACCCCAAATTTGTTC
The DNA here is from genome assembly GCF_004348235.1 of Phoca vitulina. Classification (NCBI taxonomy): domain Eukaryota; kingdom Metazoa; phylum Chordata; class Mammalia; order Carnivora; family Phocidae; genus Phoca; species Phoca vitulina. Next base: position 2,112,437 of record NW_022589742.1, read on the forward strand.
AGGTATTTACCCCATCCTCAGTTTCATAAGAGTTTAAGACAACCAGCTGGGGTATTCCCCTATCTTCCAGTATTATCCCAGAATGGTTATGTGACATTAACTACTGCATCAAACTGAAGCAAAGGACTTTTAGCACATTACTGGAAAGGGTCTTAACTCTCCTTCTGAATGTGAATCATAAAAACTGTAGCCTTCATTGCTACTGCTAACTATCTTGTGAACATTAAGGAAACCAGATTTAGGGAGATCCAAAGGAAGAAGGGAGGAGCAGACAGAACTGGGGTCCTTGACCTCAACTGAGCTTCTGATCATACTATTCCTGGAGCCTACACTACACCTATATTATATTTTATTAAGAATTTTTATGACTCAACTGCAGATGGATTTTTATCTCCTTGAAATATCTGGTCTGCTAGTCCAGTGAATGGACAGCTTTGTTGTTATCAGTTTAAAATAATTCACAAAATGAGTAAGATTTTTGATATTAACTCACAGAATGAAAGAATACTCAATAATGAAATTAAATTCGTGTGCCAAAGTCTCATCTAAGGTTTCACTGTACTGTGTGATGTATCATGATAAATAATATTCTATGTATGACTATATATTTACTTGAGATTTTAATGAAAAAAAAAGAAAATGAAACTGTTTTAATGGAAAATCTTTGCAATGAGTTTCCAAAATAGCTTCCTAAATTGCTGTTTCAAGAATATTTTTGGCAAAGTGATGTATTATAGTAAGTACAATAATAGTTCTAAAAAAACCCTTATAATCTTTCACTTTACAATTTAAAATTGCTATTAAGTTAATGTTGGCATCATTTCAAACAAGCCATCTTTAAATAATAGTTTGCTTTATATATATTTTTTTCTTATGAACTTGTTTCATCAGAATGCCACATTCTTGGGCCTGCAGCTGGTTTCATATTGGAACTGCTCTAGTAAGAGCTCTCTAGTCATTCCCAGAACCAAAGAATTATAAAGAAGAAACTTACTCCATCAATTATCCTCTTTCCTGTGTCTTCAATTTCTTTCCTCCTATCCTGGCAGCCTTTCCTCAGCTTAGAAACACATTTAGAGGGGCACCTGGGTGGCTCAGTCGTTAAGCATCTACCTTCGGCTTGGGTCATGATCCCAGGATCCTGGGATTGAGGCCCACATAGGGTTCCCTGCTCAGCGGGAAGCCTGCTTCTTCCTCTCCCACTCCCTCTCTGTCAAATAAATAAATAAAATCTTCTTTAAAAAAAAAAAAGAAACGTATTTAGAGCTCCATTGTTTGAAGAAAATCCTTCTAAATTTCACCTCTTTCTCCATTCACTGCAAATTCCCTTCTTTGACTTACAGACAAATTGTTTGAAAAGTATTCTCCTGAATGCTGGAAATATATAAGTGAGGAGAGGGGCACCTGGCTTGCTCACTCAGCAGAGCTTATGACTCTTGATCTTGAGGTTGTGAGTTTGAGCTCCACATTGGATGTAGAGATTACTAAAAAAAAATAACCTTTAAAATAAATAAGTGGGGAGAGGAAGGTGGTGGTGAAAGGCACAGGACTGTAACCTGAGCTGAAGCTTTAAGACCTAAGAGCTGGAGCAGGTGAAAGGGTGGAATAAGTCTATATTGTTATTTTTTTAATTTAAATTCAATTACCCAACATGTAGTGAATCATTGAACACTACATCAAAAACTAATGATGTAAGTGTTAATTGTTAAGAGAATTAGGCTCTAGTGTTATATAGACCTGTCTTCAAATTTCAACTTTATCAAATTCCTACTAAGACACTGGAGAAGTGATTTAACCTATATCAGCTCCCATTTCCTTTTGCGAAAATGAGGGAATAATAGTACCTACCACATGATGTTAGCATCAGAATTTAATTTGATAATCTAAGAGCTTAATAAATGTTATTTGTAATTAATACTATTATCAGAAACTGACACTATTAACATGAAGCTAAATAAAACCTGAAGGACAACATTCCAGGGCAAAATTTGAATAAATGAGGAAAACAAGCCAATAGGAAAAATGGGGGCAGCAACTAGAAACTACAAGATAGAGCAAACTGCATTTGGTTGACAGAGAGATGGAGGAAGCTGAAGATATGTCGGGACATAGAGACACAATGAAGGAGTACATGTAAAACAGCTATATAAAGCACCATCATTTACACCCTCCTCCCACAATGGGATCAGTTCAGGGATTAATATTTGCTGGTAAAATTTTCTCTGTTTGGGAGTGAATATGATATGATAGATTACCATGACCCTTTCTTCAATCTATACACTTAATAATGCACTAGGTAATGAAATGGCAATGGTGTTTTCCTGGGTCAAGCATCACTTATCTGATGTTTCTAATTACCAGGAAAGTTAGAGTACAGCATGCAGGTTTTCGTGTCAAGAAGTAGCATTGATTGGTCATAAAGAATAATAACAATGAGAGGAGGAGTGGAGAAAAGTAATTGTTAAGCACTGGATGGAGAAGAACAAAAACTTGTCACTCATTGTACACTAAGTACACTACACATTCTGGAAGGTGTAGAAATTTAATTAATATTCCCTATCATCTATTTGTACATTTCTTTGTGATGGATGCATTGATTGGAGGGCTTTAAAAGCACTACAAAACCAGGTGAATTATATCTTGTCCTTTGATAGATTTAATACTATAAAGATTATGAATTGGCTTGATCATGGTTATTTCACAATGTATAGCAGTTTTCAATTTGTACACTTTAAATATATACAGTTAGAAGAAATTTATGCTCCAGGGCATAGTTGAAAACAATGATGCAACCCTGGCCTGTAATTAGTGGAGTTTAACCACCAAGCTTGTTTAGGGAAAAAGTAAATGAGGGCCCTATCTGTACCCCTGTCATTAACTAACCAAAGTTATGCCACACAGAGAAGCAACAGCAGAGGCTTAGCACTGGGTGTGTCTGGGGGGAGAGGGAAGGAATAAACCTCTCTAAACTAATCAGCCCATCACTAAACAAATAATAATAAGCCTCAGAATGAGGGACCAGTATTTAGAATTGCAACATTATCTAAAATGTCCAGTTTCCAACAAAATTTATAAGGCATGCAAAGAAATAGTAAAGTATGACCCAGACATTGGAATAAAAGGAGGTAACAAAAACTGTGTGAGAGAGTAATGACATCTCAGATTAAACAAAAAACATTTCAATACAGCCATTATAAATATGTTCACAGAACTAAAGATAAACATAATTAAAGAAGTAAAGGGAAGTAGATGTCAAATCGAGAATATCAATAGATACAAATTTTAAAAATACAACCAGTGGAAATTTGAGTTGAAAGTGATACTAACTGAAATAAAAATTCTTTAGAGAAGCTCAGCAATAGATTTGAACTGGAAGAAAAAAGAATTACCGAACATGAAGATAGAGCAATAGATCTTATTCAAGCCAAAGGATAGAGAGAAAAAAGAATGAAGAAAAAGGAACAGACTCTAAGAGAAATGTGGGACATCATTAAACATAGGGACATCATTAAACATACCAACATACATATAATGGGAGTACAGGAAGGAGAGAAGAGAGTAAAAGGAAAAGAACTGATGGCTGGATAGATCACAAATTTACTGAGAAACAATAATATACACACTCAGGAAGCTTAAGGTAGTATAAACACAAAGAGACCCACAGATGGACACATCATAATAAAATTGCTGAATGTCAAAGACAAGGAAAAAATGTTGAAAGCAGCAGGAGATAAATGATATATCTATAAAGGAACCCTGATAAGATTAACACCTGAATTCTCAGCAGAAACAACTTAGGCCAGCAGGATAATGTATTTAAAGTGCTCAAAGAAATCTGCCAACCAAGAATCTTATATCCAACAAAATTATTGATCAGAAATGAAAGCTAATAAAGAAAAAAAATATGTTGCTAGCAGATTTGCCTTACAAATAATTCCAAAGAAATTCCTTTAGAAATTTAGTTTGAAAACAAATGATCCCAGACAGCAATTTCAATCCACATGAACAAAGTACACTGACAAATAAAATGATATAATTACAAAAGAAAATATAAATTCATGTTTTCCTTCTCTTAATTGATTTTAAAAGCAATTATATAAAATAATACACATATAGCCTCTCTTTGGGCCTATCACATATAGAAATGCAATATATGTGTAATATGTTTACCAAAACACTACAAAGGAAGTGAGAATGTTAAATGGTATAGAAACTTTGGAAAGCAGTCTGGCAATTCTTGAAATGGTTAAACATAATTAGCAAATGACCCAACAATTCTACACCTAAGTATATATCTAATAAAAATGAAAACATATGCAAAAACTTATATACAAGTGTTTACAGAAGTATTCATTATTCATAATGGCCAAAGTTGGAAATAACCCAAATGTCCATCAGCAGACAAATGGATAAACAAAAAGTGGCCTAGCCATATATTATTTAACCATAAAAAGGAATGAAGTAATGATATATGCTACTACTTGATGAACCTTGAAAACATAAGGCTAAGTGAAAGAAGCCAGTCACAAAAGACCAAATATTATATGATTAAACTCATACGGAAATCCACAACAGAAAAATCTATAGAGACAGAAAGGGACTAGTAGTAGTAGTAGATAACTAGTGGTTGATTAGGGCAAGGGCATGATACACTTTAAGGGTCTTTCAAGATGCTCTCCATTATGTCTATGGACAAGAAACCTACATCAACCAGAAAGGTTAAGTACTTCCTTAAAATCTGTTAGATATGGTAAAGGCATAATAATTTTTACAATGTTTAGGGATTATAATGTTTTTATCCTGGTCCTAGTTAACTATTTTTTAAAAGATTTTATTTATTTGAGAGAGAGAGAGAGAGTGTGTGTGTGTGTGTGTGCGTGCATGAGAGAGAGAGCATGAGCAGGGGGAGGGTCAAAGGGAGAGGGAGAAGCAGGCTCCCCACTGAGCAGGGAGCCTGACAAACCTGGGCTTGATCCCAGAGTCCTGGGATCATGACCTGAGTCAAAGGCAAACACTTAACCAACTGAGCCACCCAGATGCCCCTATTTATAAGGGCCTTAAAATCTCTAAGTCATTGCCTATGATTATTACATGTCAACCGGACTGAGATATGGTGCCCAGATAATTGGTTAACCGTTATTCTGCATGTCTCTGCAAAGGTGTTTTTTGCATGAGATTCACATTTAAATCAGTAGACTTTGAGTAAAACAGACTACCCTCCATAATATGGGTGAACGTTATCCAATCAGTCAAAGACCATAAGAAAAAAAGACTGAGATCTCCAAGGGAGGGAATTCTGTCAGCAGAGTGCCTTTGGATTCAAATTGTAACTTTTCTCTGGGTGTCCAGCCTGCTGACTTACCCTGCAGATTTTGGACTTTGTTTCATTTTCTCTGGAAAAAGAGTCAGAAATTAACAGACGTAGGAACTGGCTATCTTCTTGTTATGACTATTTTCTCATTTTACTCTCCAAATCTCCTTCACTAATAAACTTTTGAATCTGGTTGCTTTAGAAGACATTAGTATATGTCTATATTGGTACCAAATCACTGTTCTTACCAACTTTCCTCATTCCCAGTTTTGCCTCATTTTTTAAAAATTTATTTCCTATTATTTCTTTATTATTTATTCTTTCCTTTCTTTTCAGTTTTTCTTTTTTGTTTGGTCTTTTCTCCTTTGTTGCGATTCCAAGACTGGGCCTTGGCCCTTACCCCAACCCAGTACATGGGGACTTTTGATGATAGTTTGATCTCTTCAATGTTAAACTGCCCCAAACAATTGGAAATTCCAGTGCCAACTCAATATATAAATATTTATTTGAGTTTGTCAGATTGTCACATGTGTCTCCTAGGGCTTAGTTGTTCCTTTATTCAGAGTTCCTTTATTGCTGACTCAGTTTTCCAGGTTAGAACTTAGCTTATAGTCTGTAAGTCACTTCTATTCATAAGAAATTTGAATGTCCAACTTTCCTAATAAATCGTTTTTATCTGTATCAACAGAGAAGTTACTTCACGAAGCTCCAAATTTTGTCCTCTCTGTAAGAAAAGATTTTGATCTCATACAGGAAGGTGGTTTAAAGATAGGCCTGAAGTGAGTCAGTGGTAGGATCAGGAATAGAGCTCCAAATCCCTGACTCAATCTTGCCTGATCCCACAAAATCAGGGCATCTTTTCTAAAAAGCTTACCAGCAGCTAATAAATCTTCTGGGGATATTAAATAGCTTTTATTTCTTTTATTAAGGAACACTTTGACTAACAGTAAACATATAAGAAACACAGATTGAATTTATTTTACAATGCTTATCAGTTTCGAATCTAAATGGCAAATTTCTCAGTACATTTTGCTTTGAGCTAAGGACAAGATGTTAGCATGACCTGAGATGTTTAATAAGCCCCAAATATGAACTCATTTGAAAATAGCTCATACTATTGAAACAAAGCTGAATAATTGAGTACAGGAAATTTCCAAGTCACTGCAACAGATTTCCACTCATAGTACCTGCCTGGTTATCTTTCAGTTCTCACTCTTTTGCCCATGCTTTTGACTTTTTGACAAACCCCAAACCCATTACTAAGGAAGTGTCAGTATTCTTTCTAGTGGACTACTTTTATTTCCTGAATATGCCATTCTCTCTTAACTCCAGCTCTTTATAAATTTCTTCTACTTATTGAAATATTTATCCCCTCCCTGGCTAACTTCTAATTTCCAGCCATCTTCTAAAAAGCCTCTACTGTAACTGCAGGCTGGGTTAGGTGACCTGTCTTTGTGCTCCCAGAATACCATTTATCATATAAGCACTTCCCATATTGAACAGTAATTTCTTGAGTGTAAGAATAGTGTCTATTCACCAATTCTATGCCTCATTCATCTTGGTACCCCCAAGACCTAGTAAATAGTTGTCTATGTATTTGTGTCCTTACCACACTGAACCCCTCTGTATCTGATTGCAATAGTAAACATTAAATAGTAGCTAGAGGATGGATGGATGGATGGATGGATGAGGAAGGAACAGATGAAAGGATGGATAGATCAATAGATGGATGGAAAGATAAAGGAAATAGGTCCTGATCTGGGCATTTAACATATAAATGGTGGAATTGTGATACAGGGTAGAGCTCTGATCCAGGAACTCAATACTTTGGACATGTTTCAGGTACAAATCCATGCAAGTATTGGGAGGCCTAGCAAATATAAGCAAGCAACAAGTCTGTGAGCCAGGGCTCCAGTCCTAGGTGTTAGATATACTTTATACTATCATTCTCCACAAACCTTTGCTTAGTGTTTGTCTTCTGTATGAAATTCCATTGGAAATCTTTAATCCTAGCAAAAGCTTATACATGCCTTTAAGGAGAGGCACTTTTGACCTTTCCTTCATTTTCCCTGATTACTTTCAGATGGGCCCCTCCTTCCCTTGCCCTCCCATAGTATTATATCTTCCTGGATTAGAATGCTTAGCACATTCTGACTGGTAGGGCCTTAACATACAGAGGCAAAATAGCCACCATCCCTGACCTCAAGGTATACAGTCAAGAGAGGACTTGACTACAGAAAGCTTGACTACATACAAGTCACAGTGTGCCTATGTGTTTGCCTTCTCACTGTGCTATAAGCTATTTGAGGATGGGGACTACTTTAGTTCATCTTTGTATACTCAGTACCTATCTAGCTCAGAACCCAGCAACAAAGTGTTGTTTAGCCAACATGGATCTGACTTTTGTAAAGATACCTGTTGTTTTAGGTTTCTTATTCTCAGGTGAGTTAAAAACATATGGAAATTGATGTATCATAGCTCTTTAGCAAATATTTATTGAATATATGTACCAAGGACTCAGGTGCTACAGATACAGTAATGAACAAAACAAAGCAACTGTCTTCATGAAGCTGACATTCTAAATGGGGGAGATAGACAATAAATGACTAAACAAATCATACAATTCAGATATTAATAGGTGCTGTGAAATAAGCAAGGAGATGTAGTGATTGAGAGTTGGGAATATGGGGGGAATGGTGACTATAATATAGGATACTTAGGGAATGCCTCTTTGCAGAGGTGAATAGAATAATTCATGAAGAATAATTCTTGGTGGAGGAATATTCCAGGCAGAAGGAACTGAAAGTTCCCCTTAGGCAGTAACATACTTTGTGTGTTTGGGGAGCAGTTAGAAGGATAGCAGACTGGAATGGAGGAACAAGGGGAAAAAGGGTAAGAAAGGGGTCAAGAGAGACAAAGGTCAGATTATACAAGGTCTTGTAGGCTATGGTAGAGTTTGAATTTTATTTTAAGAGACATGTGGAGCCATTGACAAGTTTTTGGCATGAGAATTACATGATCTTAGTTATGTTTTAGAAATTTATTTCAGTTTCTGTGAGGAGAATGAACTCTAGGGGTTCAAGAGTGAAAGCAGGGCACAAGTTAGGACTTTTTTTTTTACAGTAACCTATGATGTGGGCTTAGAGGTAGACATGTTGGAAAGGGATCAGATTTGCAGTATTTTTGAAACTAGAGGCAACATTATGTACTGTTAGATTAGAAGCAAGGAAGGAGAGAAAGAGAAGAGTCAAGGATGATACCAGTTTGTGGGGGGCCTGAGAAAAGGCGGTCCTACATTTACTAGGGAAGAGTCATGTTTGAGAAGAATCGAGTCTGCTTATAGATATTCTAATTTTGAGATGTTTGTTAGACATCCACATGAAAATGTCAAGTAGTTGATTAGAATCATGAATTAGGAGTTCAGGGGAGAGGTTAGAGCTGAAAATATATATCTGGACTCAAGAACATATACATAGCATTTAAGATAAGGGGAACTGATGAGATCACATAGAGAGTAAGTACAGAGAAGAAAAGAAGGGGGGCAAGGATCAATCCCCAAGGCCTTTCATGGATTCAGTGTAAAAATTTAAATTATAAAATAGAGAATATATCACTATTATAATGATAATACTTATTATACTTTATTTTATGCAAAATGACAACAATTTATTCACTCAACAAATATTTATCATATGCCTACCGTGTGCCAGGCACTATTTTAGATGCTCAGGATGCAGCAGTGAAAAAAGAAACATCAGATCAAATTTTTTGCCTTTATGGAATTTTCACTCTAATAGTGGAAGGAGATAATAAGCAAGATGAATAAGCAAACTATAGTAATTAGGTCAGAATAATAGCTGGAAGTGAATTAAAACAGGTCTTTGCACTGCTCTTCCTTCTGTTAGATGCTCTTGCCCTAAAAATCCATACTGGTACCCTCAAGGACTTCCATCTTTGCTTTAATGTCATCTTCTCAGTGAACGTCTCCTGGTATTTCTATTTAAAATGCCAAATACTCATGCCACTCTCCATTTCTTGCCTTACCTACTTCTTTGCTGTACTTTTTCTATAGCAATCACTATCTTATTTAATATTTTTGTTGTATATTTATATTTCCATTTATTATTTCTCTCCCCAACTAGAATATCAGCTCCATGATGGCAGGGATTTGTTTTTAACTTTTCTGTTTACTGTTCTACCCCAGAACCTGGGGCAATTCCTGGCATGTACTAGATACTCAATATTTGCTGAATAAATGAGTCAATTTCTCAATGAGTAATCACTATCATCATTGAGAACACATTTTATCTTACCAAATATTTGGAATATTGCTCCAAAAGATGGAATGACTAATGTATTCTCTTAAGCTCCTGGTAAATTTAGCCATGGAGACAGAAGATATTCTGTAAAAATCATTGAGTTCATTTAAGAGAGTTAAATAATGCAAATAATGTTCTGATAGCTTTTAAATTCAAAGGCAGAATGTAATATAATTCCTAATTAAATGCCTAGGTTGGAAATGTTGGCGAGGATGTGGAGAAAGAGGAACCCTCCTACACTGTTGGTGGGAATGCAAGCTGGTACAGCCACTCTGGAAAACAGTATGGAGGTTCCTCAAGATGTTAAGAATAGAGCTACTCTACAACCCAGCAATTGCACTACTAGGTATTTACCCCCAAAGATACAGACATAGTGAAAAGAAGGGGCACGTTCACCCCAATGTTCATAGCAGCAATGTCCACAATAGCCAAACTATGGAAGGAGCTGAGATGCCCTTCAACAGATGAATGGATAAAGAAGATGTGGTACATATTCGCAATGGTTTATTATTCAGCCATCAGACACGATGAATACCCACCATTTGCATCAACATGGATGGAACTGGAGGGGATTATGTTAAGTGAAGTAAGTCAAGCAGAGAAAGACAATTATCATATGATTTCACTCATATGTGGAACATAAGCAATAGTATGGAGGACCATAGGGGAAGGGAGGGAAATCCAAAGTGGGAGAAATCAGAGAGGGAGATGAACCATGAGAGACTATGGACCCTGAGAAACAATCTGGGGGTTTCAGAGGGAAGGAGTGTTGGGGAAGGGGGTAACAGGGTGATGGATATTGAGGAGGGCACATGCTGTGATGAGCACTGGGTGTTATAGTTAACTAATGAATCATTGAACACTACATCAAAAACTAATGTACTAGACAGTGGCTAACTGAACATAATAAAAAAATGCCTAGGTTGGGTTTATCATAGCTTATCTATAATATTGTCCAAATAAATGACCTAAGTAGAGTTGTAAATTTTACTTATTGAATGTACCTTTATGGTACTCTGGTACTCCTTGCGTAGTCAACTTCAATATATGTTGATGCCTGTTTAATAAAACTTAGAGTATGCTATTACAATTTGGAATGCACATGAAGGCTTATAGTTATACTTCTATATTCAGGACATAACAGTCATTGCTCTACTAGGTGCCAAGCTCTTGATCATGTAAAGGTAAAGTATGATCTTTTTCATCATGTTTTGATTTATAATGATTTCTAGGTAAACACTGAAGTAAAAACTGACTACTTCCGTATCAGACTTATGAGGAAAGAAATTTGTTCTTCATTTTAAAATTCCCATCACATTTTTTAAAATCATACTTGTTTTGCAAATATGTGAGTAAATAATTAGAATGCAGTGTGCCAAATACCATGTTAAAGGTATGAAGAAAATACTATGAATAAAGAGAAAGAAAGACCCAGCTCGAAGAGGTTGGAGAAAATTTTATAAAATAAATTATATTTGAGCCAGATGAAGTGTTTTTCCACATGACCAACTATCATCACAGAAATAAAGGAATTATGTAAAAGTTGTGGGACAATAAACATTTCAGCGGGGCCAACAAACATTTTCTAGAGGTAGAGAAAGTTTTCACTGGAAACTAAACTAAGACTAGACAGTGAAGAACTGAGGCATGAAAGTGAAGGAATTTGTACTCCATGCTAATGCATTTGGATTTTTCTCACAAGTATGTTTAAGGCAATAAAATGTTTTGTTTTAGAAAGAACAGTTCAAATAGTCCTTGGAGGTTAGATGAAAATAGGGGAAATTTACACCCAGGGACACAAGTTAGGAGGTAGCTACAACAGTGCTAATGTTGAGACAATGCAGCAGTGGATATGAAGAGAAGGATCAGATTTGAAAGACATTTCTACAGTACAGTGACTTTATGATTTCAGTCCAAGTTCATGTTAGATTTTAAAATGAAGATAAAAATATCTGTAGACCAGAAACATTACAAACACATATAATACTAAGTAGTCTTGAAATCCTGGCCCTGCTGAGCTACAGGTCCTCAAACAGATCAAGGAAGCTGCAAGTTAAGTGCCTATAAGTTAACAGGAAGGAAAACATTGAATATGCTGCTGGAAACCTTAGTAATTTTACTGAATGAAATCAGGGTCCCTGGCAGAGTGAGCTTTCTGTGAAAGGATGCTAAGAAAAGTCTGAAACTGTTGCCTAAGTCTTTGGTTCCTCTGATGACATGTGTACAAGCTTTATATAAAATCAAAGAAATCCTCAGGGTCTAAAAAAGGGGCTGAATGTCCCATTGTTTTAGTGATATTATCTGCCAATTCCCCATTATCTCTGTGGGATGGAAGAACCATGACCCTTGGGTTTCCAGAGTGTAGGTGGAGGCAACCACAAAGCTACTAGATAAGGATGGTTAAACACAGAGGGTAAAAGAAAAGCTACTGAAGATGCATCTTGAAAACTAGAATTCCAAAGGACACAAAGAATGCTAAGAAAGACTGCCAACACACACAAATGTCTAGCAAATTTACTATCAATAGGGTGCAAATAGAAGAATCTCAAAATTACCAAAATTACCAAAATTACCAAACACATACCAAAAGTATGTTTAGAATGTCCAAAGAGATAAAGGGAGGGACGGAAACCATTTTTAAAAAGCAAGAAATCATGAACAGCAAGGAGAAATAATAGAGTATTACAAAAAATCCTTAGCAAACAGTCATTTTAATTAAAAAAAATCAACAGGACAAACTTAATCAATAGGAGTTATAGCTAAAAGGAGTACAATAACACAAAAGAAAAATCTCCTATATGGTCTCAATAGCACATTTCAGATGGCAAAAGAAAGAATCATTGCTACCAGACCTGCCATACATAAAATATGAAATGACACTGATGATAATTTGAATCCATAAAAAGAAATGAAGAGTAGCAGGAATGATAAATATGTGGAGTAGTCTAAGATTACCTCCACAATCCTGTCCTGAACACAAATGAAAAGAGAATACAGGGGAAAGAGCAAGTTTGGGTAGATCAGAGAGATGTTGAATTCAGTTTGGGCATGCTGAATTGGATGTTTGAGATTCCTATAGGACATCCCAGCAGAGATATTCAGTAAGCCAATACTGAATACAATAAGGGCAGCCAAAGAAGCCACAAAAATATTGAACAGTGCAAAGATATCCACAGGCCAAAATAAGAAGAAAAATTTAATCTTGCAAAAATCATGGACAATCCACACAACATATGTTGCATGAAAATGCAGAAATCATAGCCTGACTGGAAATGGTTTGGAATCTTCAGTTTGAAAAGTCAAACAGAAATCTATAAAGCAATGACTGGCTTAGATAGGAAAAAAAAAAAAAAAAAAAAGGAGAGATCTTTCCCACTAAAATCCACATATTAATCTAATATCAGAACCAGAGACATTCTGAAAGCAGGCCATCTTTGTAGATAAAAAAATAAAAATAAAGTACTACTTTGCACTGGAGGCTTTGGTTATGAAGATGTTTTATAGACAGAATTTTAAAGGGTTCAGCAAAGGTTTAGATCCATTCACTGATGTAAGATGTAAAATAGCTGAATAAGGAGACTCAAACTTGGTTCCTAACCTTATGAGGGCAACTTGCAATTTCTTGCAATTTCTTCACAGACCAAATCTTTTTGCTGTCATAATAGTAAAAAAAAAAAAAAAAAAAAAAAAAAAAGAATAGTCAGATGGACAATTGAGCAGGCCTAATACTGCATGACTTCCTGAAGTAGGAAATTGGCTGCAAGTGCTGAATACAGATGGAATCGGGCATTCATTCTAAACTCCTAAGTCAAGCATAAATTATTAGAATAGATTTACAGAGGAAATGTGATCAGTGTTGTTAATCACCTGTTTGTGAGTAGATTTTTATGACATTCTATAGTTACCCATCTAATGAGTATTAAATATTTTGAGTATATTTTTGCACAGAAATATACACATTATATTACACTGTCTGGCTTGAGAACAAAGCTAATCAAATACAAATTAAAATACAGTTAGAATGGTAGAGTTGGAAATCCTTCAATGACAGAGAAGAAAGAAGGTCCCATCAGCTGAGCACTATGCTAGGTACTTCACAGACACTATGTCCTAAATTTTCACAATACAACCCTAGCAGTAGGCCATTTTACAGACAAGGAATGTGAGGCTCAGACATTTTAAGTAACTTGTCTAAAGTCACAAAGTTAGTAAATGATGAGACCCAGATATAATACTGCTCTTCATCTTACTTCAAATCCCACTCTGTCCATTAATAATGTCATTCTTACCATCTCTTCAAGAGATAGTCCCTTCCACAATTCTCTTACCCATCCACCCCCAATCTTTCTTAGTTGTCCCTGAAAATCAACTCCTTTTATTTTCAAACCATTCTTCCACATGGAAGTACATCTAGTTTATAAAGACCATCATCATGTTATCTATGAGTCTTATCCATGCTGAATGTCCCCAGTTACCTTTATAGTTCCTCGATCAACAGTGTGCAGGCCTCTGACATTGCAATGGTCTCTGCATGCACTCTAGTTTGCCAACGGCCAATTTCACATAATAAAGTGGTGACTTAGCTAGCCTTGGCCCTCACAAGAGCAACTTTGTTCCTGAGCTCTATCTGCTGTGTAGGACTCAGCATCACCCTATAGGAATAAACTCTTGGAAAGAATGACAGGATAGACAGGGCCATTGAAGCTTCACTTAAAATTTTACATGGCTACATTTCAAAAGAGTGAGGATTATGAAAATGTAACTCTACTTTATGATACAGTGCTAAGTCTTTTGGCTCAGAGCCAAAACACTGTACACATATATCAGAGAGAATGGGTCAGCCAGGGATTTTAGAAGCGGCTTTTCAGGTTTCACAAGTCCATCGAATGGTCACATTCTTAATAAAAAAAAGACCAGCATTCAAAGTGCTGAGCAGAACTCCTTTATCTTCCCTGTCACTGCACCACTAGTATCTAATAGGGTATTATGGCATATCCTGACAGAACTTGAACCATAAAAAATACAAATTGGACTTTTTTTGGCTAATTTGTCAGTGAAGGGGGTCTGTAAGAGAGGGAATAAAAACATGTAACGGTGGATACTTACACTCTAAGAAATACCAGTGACCTATATATAAAGAAAATTTAGCAAAATTAGGACATGTGAAACAATATATTAATATGATAGGATTTAATTTTAGTGTTCCTTCAAGAAAAATTCTTAAGTAAGTAAAGGTGATGATTCCTGAAGGATGAAGCACAGAAAAATTTAACTCAATGTCACACATAGAAATACAGACTTGGCCCAAAGGCATAACAGTTTCCTTCACTGTCAAGTGTCACTAATCTTGAATGTCCAATATTTCAGTGGATTTTCTATGGACCCTTTGTTAACCAGTACAAATTTTACAGAACTGCTCTTTCAGCAATACATTCAAATGTACTCTTTGAAATAATAAAGATTCTTTCTCTCTGACTCCTTATGTGTGTGTGTGTGTGTGTCACATACGATACACATATACATACAAGCATACACACACACAAAACCCTTTGATGTTTAAAAAACTGATTCATACCCAATCTCCTAATTATCATTACAAAATTCTTACAAAATACTTAGAAACCCTTATGATGGGTTTAATCTATGCAAAGTTAGAAAAGGACCCAGCAATTCTTGGCCTTCACATTACTAGTGTCCCTGAAGAGGCCGCAGGCTTGTTGATTACTTTGCCTGGATTTTACAATGTTCAGTAAAGAATATTTTTGTGGAAATGTGCAAACTGATTATAAAATTTAGATGAAAATCTGAAGAACCTAACAGCCTAAACAACATTTCAAAGGGAAGACTAAATTGGAATACTATTCTGCCTGATTTCAAGAATTAGTATTAAAAAAAAGAACTAGTATTTAGCTACAGTCATCAAGAGGGAATATTATTGGTATAAGGATGACTAGCTAAAAATGACCAGAATAAAAAGTTTAGAAATAAACCTACACATATATTTTCGATTGATTTTCAGTCAAGGTGCCATTTTCAATAAATGGTGCTGGAACACTTTGAGATCCACATGAAAAAATGAACCTTGATCCTTACCTCATGATATACACAAAACTCAACTTGAAATGGATTAAACACCTAAGCATAAAATCAAAAAAATACAAAATTCTATCTTGGAGTAGACAGCAAATTATTTAATATGAAACAAAAGCAAAATATTTAGATCTAATAATATACATATAAAAAAGACTATATAACTAACATAATTCAGTAATAAGTAGACAAGGAACCAGATAAAAATAGGTAACTATGTAAGCAGATACTTTATAAAAGAAGATATATGAATGGCCACTAAGCATATGAAAAGATATTCATTTGTTGTTAGGGAAATGTATTAAAAACCATGATGGGATACCATTACACACTCACTAGAATGGCTAAAGTTAAAAACACTAAAAATTGCTAGATATTAGAGTGACAAGAATTCTCATACATTGTTGATGAGAGCATAAAATGGTATAATCACTTTTTTAAAGTCTGGCATTTTTTTTAAAGACTATGCATACTTCCCTGTGAACCAGCAATTTCACTCCTAAGTATTTATCCAAGAGACATGAAAGTTATATCCACACAGAGCCTTGTAAATAAATGTTCATGTCAGCTTTATTCATAATAGCTGATAAATGGAAACAACTCAGGAGCCATCAATTAGGTGAGTAGGAAAATGATTTGCAATGTATGCAAACAATGAAAGACAGCAGTAGGAAAAAAAAACTACTGATACAACAATATAAATGAGTCTAAAAAATGTTATACTAAGTGCAGAAAGCCAGTCATAGAATATAACACACAGTATGATTCTATATGAAATTCTAAAAGGCAAAATTAATCTGTATCAAATCTCTGGTTGCCTGGGCCATGGGTCAAGAGATGGAATTGACCACAAAGGCTCAGAAGGGAACTTTTTAGGCTGATGAAGATGTTCTATATCTTGAGAGTGGTGGTAATTATGCAGGTGTATTTGACAAATTTCATCATAGTATACACTTAAAATAGGTCCACTGTATTTTATATAAATTATACCTCAAGGAAATTGATAAAAACATTTGTACACTATTGTCTCTTAAATCCTAAGATTTAAAACTGTTTACAGGCAACTTAAAATAAAATAGTACCTTCTATTGCCTATGATTTCTTGTGCATTCTATTTTCCAATTTGACATTTTTTCAGTTTACCTGAAATTATACACACACACACACACACATATATGTATATATATATATATGAGGCAATTTGAGAAAAAATGGTATAAACATGGACTAATACATTTTTTATATCTATATAGTATATACATCCTAATATACACACATGTACACATATCTAGTGTTAGGGAATTAAGGAAATTAATGTTGAATGTGCGATATACACTAATCCTAGTCTGGAGGTTAATGAGAGGTACCGTCGGCCAGCAGTACTTACCCAGTAATCCTACGTCTAGCTCTACTGAAGCAGAAATTTCACGGTTTGGGAAGTCAAAGGAGTGAGAAGTAGTATTGATTTACTTGCTTCAAAATTATGTAAAATTTTACAGCATAGACTTCTTCAAAGTCTGTCTCTTCACAGACCCTCACAACAGCCTTGACAGAAATTCTAACTTATCCCACTTTATTCATAGGGAAACCAACACTCAGAGAGGTGAAGTTTCCAAGGTCTCATAGATATAAAGTGGCTCAGGATTAGAGGCCAGAGCTTCTGTGCATCCAAGTGTTTTCCCTCTGTAAAACCTACCTCCATTCTCTAGCCAATCTTACTTATTTTTGAGAAAAAGGAAACCCGATGATAGGAACATAATGGAAAATGCTTACATACATATTTATATCTATGTCTAGGTCATCTAGATCTGTATCTATGCATTCCCCAAATTAAGAGGGATAGGGTAGGCATAGGAACAAAAATGTATAGAAAAATCTAAATAGAGTACATTACATGCCAGAGGACATATAGCCATTCAAATATAGTTGATTAAAACTGCAAATATCAGAGAATCTAAGTTAGGGAGGCATGTGGAAATAAGCCATGTGAGGCTTCCATGTGAGGAAGGAGGAAATGGGCTTTTGACTGGCACTGGGCATTAAATTGAAGTTTGGGCCAAATTAGGCAGATTACTATGAAGCACTTCTACTTGAGGAAGTACAGTATAGTGCATAAGTCTCTATTTTTGGAATCAGACTGAGTTCAAACCAAGCCAAATTCACCTAAAATTCTTTTTCAACAACTTACCAGCTGTGAGACCCTGGGAAGATTGCTTAACCTCTCTGAGCCTCATTTGTAAAATACAAAATGCGATGGTCCCTCATAGGATTGTTTGGAGGATAAAATAATAATTTTTCATAAATATCAGCTATTATTAATTATGAATAATAACAGGTAGAATATCTGCTATTCATAAAGTGCCATTTTCCCAAATTCCTACTATTTTATGCTTCTGGAGAAGGCATCTCTCATCTACTACTGTCTAAACATGTGCCCACTCACCACACAGTGCTTTCTTTAGTCAAAGAAGATCCAGACACATCTTCTGAAACAGACGCGGGGCATAGTGCCAGACAATCAACTTTTCTCCATTTCTATCATCTTACCATACCTCAAAAGACCAACAACTGTGTGAATGCCATACTTAACCTTTTCAACATAATAGTGTCTTAAATATTTTAAGAAGTATGCAATATTCAAGACATACAAAAAAGAATGAAGAGTAAACAGCATGGAGAAACTGACCCAGTTACTGCAACAAGTCAATAGCATGAAAAGATAAATGGCAGGGAGGAATGCCCAGATTAAAAGAGGCTAGAGATCTAACAACTAAATATCATGTGTGGACCTTATTGTGAATCCTGATTTGAGCAAATTAACTGTCAAAGGGATTTTTGAGACAATTAGGGGAAGGATTTTAAGTCTTTTGGTATACATGATACTAAGGTTAATAGTAGTGATGGCATTGTTATGTCTTTTAAAAGCTCATATTTTTAGATATGTATACTACAGTATGCAGAAATGACATGTTGTTTGGAATTGGCTTTAAATTACATTTTAGAAAAGAACAAAGATAGATGATGCAAATATGGCAACATTTTGAGAATTGTTGAATATACAAGTTGAGTACAGGAGTTCATTTTACCAGCACCTCTACTTTTGTGCACATTTGAAAATAACTTCTAATAGCACAATTGATGATATAAAGCTATGAATACAACAAACACCTATGTATCCAAACTCTGTTTATGAAATAAAAGCCAATTTAGTTAAATTCCCTGCACCAATTATCTCCACCCCCCTACAGAAATGACCACTATACTCATTTTGATGTTTATTTTAGTCTTGTTACTGTTTATACATTTACCACATATTTATTTATTCCTAAGCAATACATCACATTGTTTCATACATTTTTAAACTTCATAAAAACAGTATCAAATTGTATGTGTTTTCAACTTGCCTTTTTTTGGGTCAATATGACGTATGTCTGATTCATCCATATGGCTCTAAAATAGTCTTCCAAAAATATCTTCCATTTTTTGTCTGAGCTGACCAAAGTTTATATCAGCATTGTATGCCTTGTGTGTACCACTACTGGGGTTCCTGTTGTCTTATCTTTATTGGTAAGAAGTTGTGGAATTTCATTGAGCCATAATGTTCTCTGAATGAGGAGTTCTGTGTAAAGTAATTCTGTCATTAAAGGTTAACAGAATTCTGTCTCCTCCCAAACCTATTTGTCTTTTTTTTTTTTTTTAAGATTTTATTTATTTGACAGAGAGAGACACAGCGAGAGAGGGAACACAAGCAGGGGGAGTGGGAGAGGGCGAAGCAGTCTTCCCGCGGAGCAGGGAGCCCGATGCGGGTCTCGATCCCAGGACCCTGGGATCATGACCTGAGCCGAAGGCAGATGCTTAACAACTGAGCCACCTAGGCGCCCCCCTGTCTTTTTAAAAAACTTCCTAGAATATGTTTGTTAAGTTTCAACTGTTAGCAACTACATTTTTACTACCTCAGCAAATAAGTAAAATAAGGCATAGTGACCACATGATAATTTTGTTGTTACTACAAGACTTGACATCTACTGGCTAAATCTAAAGATCTTGTAGTATCTGCCTCACCTCACTGTGAACATAATAACGACAAATGGTGAATGCCCACAGTATGGGAATGCAGTATACTTATAAATTACTTATCCTGGATGTTCTTTGAAAAGGGCTCCAAAATATGCATTGTTGTGAGTGGTCTCATTCAAAATTTCTCTGGCCACTGCCTTAAAGGGAAATAATCACTATGTGTAGATCTTCCAGAAAGGTGAGAGATTATTATAAAATAAGGCCTTAGGGGGGCACCTGGGTGGCTCAGTCGGTAAGCGTCTGCCTTCAGCTCAGGTCATGATCCCAGGGTCCTGGGATCAAGTCCCACATCGGGCTCCCTGCTCTGCGGGAAGCCTGCTTCTCCCTCTCCCACTCCCCCTGCTTCTGTTCCCTCTCTCGCTGCATCTCTCTCTGTCAAATAAATAAATAAAATCTTTAAAAAATAATAATAATAATGTCTTAGGTCTATTCCCAAATACTTTTGGTCACATAAATGCTTATAGGTGTTTAATAAATACTTATAACTTTTAAAAAATTGGTTGGAAATGCAATAAGGACAGTCTGTTGAACACATCAATTGGTTATCACTGTAAGCACTTTCTCAAAGAGAAAAGATAAGAAAATAAAAGGTATCTGAAGGTATCTCCGTATCTAGTAGCTCAATGCATAACTGACTTCAGGATAGTAAAGGGATAACAAAGGAGCAAGCCCCTCATCTTTGCTCTGGCTCTGAGGCTCAGTGACCAACCTGCACTAGAAATTTGTTTCTCCTTGATATACAGCAAAAGGGGATAGGGGTTTCTTCCCCCCCTTTTTAACTTACACAGTGACAATGAAGGGATCTATCCCTGCTTTCTTCTTCCCAGAGCCTGGACCTAATTGCATTTAGATATATTATTCTCTCTTTTGTAAGCCAGAAACCCAACACTATCCTTTGCCCTTGTTGCATTTCTAATGATGAGACTTTCTTTACCTCACGGACAGTAATTTAATTGTTGATGTCCTTGGCCTTTTATTAATCTCTATTGTGGTTAGAAAAAACAAGCTAATTAAGTATTACTTTTGGCCCGTAATTCCTAATCAGAGATTTACTTTTATTGTAGTCAGTCTGCCATATGAAAAAGACAATTTCAAAGCCCTCAACTCTATTAGAAATTCTCCTATTCAACATAACCTAGAGGTACTCTTTGAAGTGTACTTACAAATAATAATAAAAAAGTATACTTAGATTTCATGTAGCCAATTTTCTCCAGAACTGAGGTTCTATAAATTCTATGTTGTTAAAAGCTTTCTTCAAAACATATTATAATCTAATCTGTTACTGTGTAAGAAGCCTTATGTTTATCTCATACCCCAACATAGTGCATTTAAATGACTCATTTTTGTGTGTGCTCAAACACATGCAAGGAGGAACAGGAAACAGAGGGACAAATGCCTTTGTGCTTGATCAGCCATAAACAAGTACTGTGATACTGGTGGCAATAGAGAGGATAGATGATGAATTTGCTGTGCTGGAGTCCAGGGTATTCTCAGAATGTGAACACACAGCAAAGCGGCAATCAGTATAGTTTGAAAATCTCAGGAAATGGCTGAATATATACAATTGAATAAGGAATTAAATGGTAAAGATGGTAAGTTAAATGGGTTTTTTGGACAACGATTATCATTTTATCTCCTGGTGGCTATATACAAGCTGTCCAAAGTTTAACCTGCATTATGTCATATTTTCTGTTTAAGATTTTAATGTAGCTTTGTGACTAAAAGGTTTTTCTTCATAATTCCCTAAAATACTTAGAAATGATAACATGTTTCCAGATAAATATTATGAAATTAATTACTTGGGAGAATTCCCCCTAATTAGCATGTATTAGTAGGGCTACAGACAATAATGTAGATTCCATGATATGGATATAATATCCAAGAACTGGGAAAAAGACTTAGGGGAACTTCTAGACATTCTTTATGAAAAGTAGCAATCCACAGTAGTCTTTCTGCCAATAAATGGGACTTCTTAAGTATTTAACAGTAATGTGTCTTCTACCATGGATCTAGGCAAAGTGGTTCAGCATCTTTAAAGGACAGCTTTGGGCAACAAGATCTGTATAGTCATTCCAGATCTTTCATTCTGCAAGGCGAGGGTACATGGACATTTCTTTAGAGTGGATTTAGAGTACCAGAGACCATTACAAATGTGATTATGGACAAGTTATTGTTATAATTTTTTAAAACTGTATTTGTATATGTGAATGTGTGTGTGTGTATATCACAAAGCAAATTCTTGAGGTAAATATAATTATTTACATCCTAAAACAAATTCTGTATATCTGATGGTAATGAAAGCCCCAAATGTAAGACTACTGGTGAAGATCTGTGCGAGCAGGTGCCTTCAGGTGTCTGCCTCCTGGATCTCATTTGAAATCACTGCAAAATGAAGAGCTTTTCCCTAAGGTCAAAGTTAACTTTCATTGAGAGGTTGGTGAAAATTTCCCTCCAAGGCAGCCTACCTCTTTATACTTAAAGAATTTGGAATCAGGTTTTGAATGGAAGTAGCATGTAGTACACTCAACTTGCAATAAGAAGACGTGGCTGTTAGCCTTAGCTCTGCTACTTCTAAGCTGTATGACCTTTGAACAGTAGTTCAAGGCATTTAAAAATTCATTGAGTCTAACCCATTTGGTTTATAGTGGTTAAAAATAAAAATAATGGTGGCAATCTAACAACACATAATTAAGAGAAGGAAAAAGTTTTAAATCAATAACTACCCAAGTGATGCTGGAATCACTTTAATTAAGGCTATTCTAATTGCCAATTCTCTACTATTGCTTATAGTCAAGCTCCTGGAAGAAGTGTCTATAAATCATGTCTCCACTTCATTACCTCCCATTTCTCCTTAACTCACTCTAGTTTCTCTTCTGTTCCTGCCACTCCATCAATGGGGATTTCTCTAAGCTTTACCAGTGACTTCCTTGTTGCACAGTCAGGTAGATACTATTCAGATCTCTTGTGAGTTAATCTCTCAAGAGCACTGGCTGAAGTTTTTATCTCCCTCCTTGTTGAATTTCTTCTCTTAGCTTCTGGTACTCTGATTTTCCTCTTAGCTTTCTGGCTTTTCCTTTTTGGGTTCTTTGGTGGGTTTTTCTGATTATTAATGTTTAATATTAATGTTAGATTAATAATGTGATGAGTAATATTAGGTTCCCTCATGTCTTGGCCTTGAGCATCCCTTTTAACCAAAACTTCAATTACCTATATGTTGAGGACTTACATTAGTATTTTCAGTCCAGACCTCTTCTCTGACCTCCACAGATGTGGCAGTTTGCTGGAAATCTCCATTTTGCTACCTTGCCAGCACATCAGAGTACCCTTCTTTACATTGCCTTTATAACACTTACCACAATTTTAGTTATATGTTTGTGTTACTGTTGGGCCAGTATAAGTCTGGTCCATCATATGGACACTGTTTGAGAGCAAGAAATGGCTCTGTTTTGTTCAGCACCATGTATGTAGTAAATGTTAGGTATGTATACAAATATCAACTCACTGTGTTTCAGGTATGCAGTCCTTTTCTGGCCCTCAAATACTTTCTCTCGCTTTCAGGGGTTTTTGCTTGCTGTTGCCTCTACCTGAGATGCTTTTTATTCCTATTTGCACATGGCCAGCTTCTGCTAGTCCTTCAGGTCTCTGCTCAAATGTCATCTCCCCAAGAAGGCTTTTCCTGATGGTCTGACCTAAAGTTGTCCTCTCCTCTTACTCTAGTCATGGCAGTTTGCAGCATGGTAGGATCTTCAGAACTGACTTATTTATTCACTGACTGATAGACTGCCAGGCTCCTGAGACTAGGGAGCTGGTCTGTATTGTTCACCAGGGCAGCCCTTTTGCCTCACACATAGTAACTAAAAAATACTTATTAAATGAATTTTCCAAAAAGCATAGAAAGTTTCTCACTGAGTTATAAAAGCATTATATGAAAGAGTGAGAGATTATGTGCTATTGGGGATATAAGAAGACTTTTTGGAGTTTTGGAGGAGGAAACATTTGAATTGCAACCTCTATGATACATAGATAATTGTCAGAGCACAGGTGTGGGAACATAGAATTCCAGGCTACAGGAAGAGCTGGACTTCAGGCTCAAATTAGAATTGAGGCTTTTTTCTCCACCCATGCATAGCAAATAGGTCAATGACTAGAAGAAAAATAAAGCTGAAAAGATACATTGGTATTATATTGTACGAGGCTTTGCATTAGAGTATGTGCATTAACGAGCATTAAAAATGAAGAGAAAAATCTGCAAACTGATCAAATTTGTGTTTTAAGAAGGTAAATCAAAAAGAAGTATAAAGAATGATGGCATAAAGAGAGACTGGAAGTAGAAAGGGGGTTAGTGCAACATGCTAGGAGAGGACATCTGAATTTGACAAACAACTTTGAAGAAAGGAAGCACGGATCAAGAGACCCTGAAGAATGTGTTTGCTAACTGCAAGTGTATGTAGAATGGAGGATGAGAAGTTTATAATCTTCTTTGATAGTAACATTATTTATGGTGCTAAGGAGCTTAGTCATTGGGAAAAAATTTAGGGTAGCTGCAAAAATGAATTACAGTTTGAAGACAAATTTTGGTGATTTCTGGCTACATGAATAAAAAGTGTAGCTGATAGTTAAGTGTTTGAGACTGGAATTCAGGAGAATGAGTAGGGCTACAAATGAATATTTGGTAATCATCATATCTATGGTGCTTAAAACACAAAAATGGATAAGATTGCCTAAGGATGAGAGGAGAAGAAAGGATATAGCTAATAACTGAATATTGGTAGAAGTTTAGGTAAAGAGAAACTCAGAAAGAAAAAATTCTGTGAGAGAATATACCAGCAAAGAAAGAAAAGAGCAAAATTCAGCTGAAATATATGGCCTGTGTTTCAATGAAGGCCTTTTACTATTCTTAGATTATAAAAGACGTGTCGTATGGTGCAGACAGCTTTAAGTGATCAAATTATTCCTATTTAATTGCGAGAGCTGATGAATTTTTAATGTCAGATATACAGGTTGTTAATTCTGCCAAAAATGCAGTAGAACATTGGATGTTTCCACTGGAACTTTGATGACATATCACTCGTGGTGTTTTGTGTGCTAATCCCTATTTAATGCAGCCTTTTGAAAGACAACAATACATAGAAATTTAGAACACTTCCTTATAATGTGTAATATATAAAATAAAATGATCAGAGTGGTGATATTTGAATATTTATAATGAGAAATTTTTGCTTGTACATTTTGCATCTGTCCTCAAATTCTAAAAGTGAATATTGTGTGTGGTTTTGTGTGTGGTTGTATGCGTGTGTTCCTCGTAATTTTAACTTAGGAAAAATCAAGGATACAAGGATACTCAATACAGTTTTCTAAGGCTGACACTGCAGATAAATTGCCTATTTGGGTTATAGTGATATTTAATCCTAGGGGATCAGAGGACACAGATTCAGATGCATTCTGTTGTGATGGTATCTTTAGTTGTGAATTCTTCCATTTGGAATTCATAATTACAATGTCCCCATACTTGAGGTTATTCTCAGCATTCAACCCCCTGATAAATCTGTCTACACAAAACGGCAGCTGGTCCACTGGCAATTGAACTGCTTTTGGTGACATAATTTCATGATATTTTTTAGATTCTCTGAAAGAGAGCAGCTGCCCAGAGCTTCAGAAGCATTGTGCATGGGGAACTTTGCTTACATTTTCTCTAGGGACAAGGAGGCTCTGTTGGGTGACTAATGGTGAGAATTGTCAGGTAAATAACTGTCTCATGGAAAATGCTGTTTTGCTGGTTTTGGTCCCTATGCTTAGTAGAATTACGAGCATTGTTAGTGAGGAAAAAAACTTGGTAATAAGGTGATCAGTTTATAGCAAGAAAGAAAAATCAGGTTTATCCAGTCTTTTTAAATTTAATCCTCAAATGAGACTGTGGTAGAAAAAGAAACAAATAATAAAACAGATGGAAGAATACAGGTGGTCTGAAAGCAGAAGCTAATACTCCAAGTGGAATTAATTCTCTTAGCGTAGTTTTAGGGTAGGTTTTATGAAAATCTATTTGTTTTGCACAGAGGAGAAACAATTTGCATCTGACCTTGGAATGGAAAAAGACTCTGCTGATTTTAGGGCAGGAAGAATTGAATGTGACCACAGAATTATTACTCTAACCCATGCTATTTTGAACATCTTGTAAATGATTCAGGCCACAGTTTGTCTGACCCAAGGGGATAACTTGCTTTCAAAACCCCCTGGCAAATCCTGCCTTTATTGGGAGTAAATAAGGGATGGATGGATACGTTCTCCACAAATAGTCCTTTATGTGAGAGAAACAATTTTGTACTGACCTTACCCTAAATCACCACATCACACAACTGTAGGAAATCAAAGTGACTGAAACAAATATAAAGAGAGAACTTTTTTGATGATGAAATAGTCCTGTATTTTAATTGTGGTAGTGCTGACACAAATCTAAATATTTGATAAAATGGCATAGAACCAAGCATAGACATTGTATCACTGTCCATTTCCTAGTTATAGTTTCCCCATGTAACTAGTGGAGTATACATGTCATCTCTGTACTACCACAGCAATTTCCTGTGAATCTATAATTATTTAAAAACAAAGTTAAAAATGTAGAAACAATAAATGTAAGAAATATCTAAACCTCTTCCCACCACATTTCAAATGACTGGCTTTTTCTTATCCATTAGAGCTCATCTTATCACATCCACAGAGAGCACTTGACTAATGCCTGTACCTAAATTAGCTTCCTTTGACATATCTGAAAAAGGGTTAGTATCCAAAATATATAAAGAACTGCTACAGGGAGAGGTAAGATGGCAGAGTAGTAGGAGGACCCTAGGCTTACATCATCCTTTGAACATAGCTATAAATATCCAATCATTCTGAATACCCAAGAAATCAATCTGAGGACTGACAGAACAAATTGGACAACTAGAGGGAGAGGGGAGGCCATATTGTGGAAGGTAGGAGGTGCAAAGACATGGTTTGGAGGAGAAACGGATTGCAGGTGCTGTGGAAGGGCAGGAGCCCTGGTCCCAGAGAGAGGTGAGAAGGAGAGAGAGGAGCACCCAAGGGATCACACAAGGAAAACAGTTCCCCAAAGCCATTGACTGGGAAAGTGAGAGAGGCTGATTTTCATGAGTTTTTGCAACCAGTGGGGCTCAAAGACTAGAGTTTTAGAGGTCCACCAGAGTGGCTAGTATAAGCCCTGAGGGCACTGCAATACTCCTATAGAGAAGGTAGTCAGGCAGGCAGCATCATCTGAGGATCACCTGAGATGCATTGGGAGAGACGGTTCCCTCTTCTTGGAGTGCATCTGAGAGAGGTGGCATTGCCTCTCCAGGGAGAAAGGAGCGAGGACGTGCCATTTCCCTCCCCCACTACTCAGCACAGGTGCAGAGACACCTGCTGAGGGCAGCTAACTTGGACACAGGCTTTTTCATGTGCTCTGCTCCAAACCCCATGCTCCTGTGCTCTGGTGCAACTGCCCTTCTAGGTCAAACATGCATCAATCCCAGCATAGCAAGACCCTCCTCGAGAAGACCAGTGCAGGTCCCCACAACACTAGGTCCCATAACAGATGAAAATGGGGTGGGGGGAGAGAGGCAAACCAAGAAACAGACTCTTAAATATAGAGAACAAATTGAGGGTTGCTGGACGGGAGGTGGACTGGGGGATGGGTGAAATAGGTGATGGGGATTAAGGGTGTTGTATGTAAGTGATGAATCACAAAATCCTACACCTGAAACTAATATTACACTGTATGTTAACTAACTGGAATATAATAAAAACTTGGGGAAGAAAAGAACTGCTACAACTTAACAGCTAAAAACCAAATAATCCCATTAAAAATGGGTAGAAATATGAACAGACATCTCTCCAAGAAGATATCCAGAAGGCCAAGAAACACATGAAAAGATGCTCAATATCACTGATCATCTCTGGGCTCTCTATTCTGTTCCATTGGTCTATATGTCTGTTTTTGTGCCAGTACCATGCTGTCTTGGTGATCACTGCTTTGTAATATAGCTTGAAATCGGGCAACGTGATGCCCCCAGCTTTGTTTTTCTTTTTCAACATTTCCTTGGCGATTCGGGGTCTTTTCTGATTCCATACAAATTTTAGGATTGTTTGTTCCAGCACTTTGAAAAATGTCATTGGAATTTTGATTGGGATGGCATTGAAGGTATAGATTGCTCTGGATAGCATAGACATTTTAACAATGTTTATTCTACCAATCCATGAGCATGGCATATT
Organism: Phoca vitulina; assembly: GCF_004348235.1. Classification (NCBI taxonomy): domain Eukaryota; kingdom Metazoa; phylum Chordata; class Mammalia; order Carnivora; family Phocidae; genus Phoca; species Phoca vitulina. The sequence goes on from NW_022589742.1 coordinate 2,140,496, forward strand.
TTCCCATCTTTTCATGTCTTCTTCAGTTTCTTTCATGAGTGTTCTGTAGTTCCTAGAGTATAGATCCTTTACCTCTTTGGTTAGGTTTATTCTGAGGTATCTTATGGTTTTTGGTGCTATTGTAAATGGAATCATTTCTCTCATTTCTCTTTCTACAGTTGCGTTGTTAGTATATATGAAAGCAACTGATTTCTGTGCATTGATTTTGTATCCTGCCACATTACTGAATTGCTGTATGAGTTCTAGTAATTTGGGGGTGGAGTCTTTTGGGTTTGCCACATAAAGTATCATGTCATCTGCGAAAAGAGAGAGTTTGACTTCTTCTTTGCCAATTTGAATACCTTTTATTTCTTTTTGTTGTCTGATTGCTGTCGCTAGGACTTCTAGTACTATGTTGAACAATAGTGGTGAGAGTGGGCATCTTGACGTGTTCCTGATCTTAAGGGAAAGGCTCTCAGCTTTTCTCCATTGAGGATGATATTCGCTGTGGATTTTTCATAGATGGATTTTATGAACTTGAGGAATGTTCCCTCTAGCCCTATACTCTGAAGAGTTTTAATCAGAAAAGGATGTTGTATTTTGTCAAATGCTTTTTCTGCATCAATTGAGAGGACTATATGGGTCTTCTCCCTTCTCTTATTAATGTGATCTATCACATTGATTGATTTTCGAATGCTGAGTCACCCTTGCATCCCGGGGTAAATCCCACTTGGTCGTGGTGGAAGATCCTTTTCATGTATTGTTGGATCCTATTAGCTAGGATTTGTTGAGGATTTTGGATTCCATATTCATCAGGGATATCGGTCTGAAAATCTCCTTTTTGATGGGGTCTTTCCCTGGTTTGGGGATTAAGGTAATGCTGGCCTCATAGAATGAGTTTGGAAGTTTTCCTTCTGTTTCTATTTTTTGAAACAGCTTCAGTAGAATAGGTATTGTTTTTCTTTGAATGTTTGGTAGAATTCCCCAGGGAATCCATCAGGCCCCGGACTCTCGTTTTTTGGGAGGTTTTTGATCACTGCTTCAATCTCGTTACTGGTTATTGGCCTATTCAGGTTGTCAGTTTCTTCCTGTTTCAGTCTTGGCAGCTTATAGGTTTCCAGGAAGGCATCCATTTCATCCAGATTGCTCAGTTTATTGGTATATAGTTGTTGATAATAATTTCTAATAATCGTTTCTATTTCCTTGGTGTTCGTCGTGCTCTCTCCCCTTTCATTCATAATTTTATTAATTTGGGTCCTTTCTCTGTTCTTTTGGATAAGTCGGGCCAGTGCTTTCTCAATCTTATTAATTCTTTCAAAAAGAGAAAGGACCCAAATAAATAAAATCATGAATGAAAGAGGAGAGATCACAATCAACACCAAAGAAATACAAACAATTCAAAACACATATTATGAGCAACTATATGCCAGGAAATTAGATAATCTGGAAGAAATGGATACATTCCTAGAGATGTATAAACTAACAAAAGTGAACCAGGAAGAAATACAAAACCTGAACAGACCTAGAACCACTAAGGAAATTGAAGCAGTAATCAAAAATCTCCCAACAAACAAGAGCCCAGGCCCAGATGGCTTCCCAGGGGAATTCTACCAAACATTTAAAGAAGAATTAATACCTATTCTTCTGAAGCTGTTTCAAAGAATAGAAATGGAAGGAAAACTTCCAAACTCATGAGGCCAGCATTACCTTGATCCCCAAAGCAGACAAAGACCCCATCAAAAAGGAGAATTACAGACCAATATCCTTGATGAACATGGATGCAAAAATTCTCACCAAAATTCTAGCCAATAGGATCCAACAGTACATTAAAAGGATTATTCACCACGGCCAAGTGGGATTTTTCCCTGGGCTGCAATGTTGGTTCAACATCCACAAATCAATCAATGTGATACAATACATTAATAAAAGAAAGAACAAGAACCATATGATCCTCTCAATAGATGCAGAAAAAGCATTTGACAAAGTACAGCATCCTTTCTTGATCAAAACTCTTCAGAGTATAGGCATAGAGGGTACATACCTCAATATCATAAAAGCCATCTATGAAAAACCCACAGCAAATATCATTCTCAATGGGGAAAAACGAAGAGCTTTCCCCCTAAGGTCAGGAACACGGCAGGGATGTCCACTATCACCACTGCTATTCAACATAGTATTAGAAGTCCTAGCCACAGCAATCAGACAACAGAAAGAAATACAAGGCGTCCAAATTGGCAAAGAAGTCAAACTCTCACTCTTTGCAGATGATATGATACTTTATGTGGAAAACCCAAAAGACTCCACCCCAAAACTGCTAGAACTCATACAGGAATTCAGTAAAGTGGCAGGATAGAAAATCCATGCACAGAAATCAGTGGCATTCCTATACACCAACAACAAGACAGAAGAAAGAGAAATTAAGGAGTCGATCCCATTTACAATTGCACCCAAAACCGTAAGATACCTAGGAATAAATCTAACCAAAGAGGCAAAGAATCTGTACTCAGAAAACTATAAGATACTCATGAAAGAAATTGAGGAAGACACAAAGAAATGCAAAAACGTTCCATGCTCATGGATTGAAAGAACAAATATTGTGAAGATGTCAATGCTACCTAGAGCAATCTACACATTTAAAGCAATCCCTATCAAAATACCATCTACTTTTTTCAAAGAAATGGAACAAACAATCCTAAAATTTGTATGGAACCAGGAAAGACTCTGAATAGCCAGAGGAATGTTGAAAAAGAAAAGCAAAGCTGATGGCATCACAATTCTGGACTTTAAGCTCTATTACAGAGCTGTAATCATCAAGAGAGTATGGTAGTGGCATGAAAACCGACACATAGATCTATGGATCAGAACAGAGAGCCCAGAAATGGACCCTCAACTCTATGGTCAACTAATCTTTGACAAAGCAGGAAAGAATGTCCAATGGAAAAAAAGAGAGTCTCTTCAACAAATGGTGTTGGGAAAATTGGACAGCCACATGCAGAAGAATGAAACTGAACCATTTCCTCACATCACACACAAAAATAGACTCAAAATGGTTGAAAGAACTAAATGTGAGACAGGAGTCCATCAAAATCCTAGAGGAGAACACAGGCAGTAACCTCTTCAACCTCAGCTATAGCAACTTCTTCCTAGAAACACCGCCAAAGGCAAGGGAAGCAAGGGCAAAAGTGAACTATTGAGACTTCATCAAGATAAAAAGCTTTTGCACAGCAAAAGAAAAAGTCAACAAAACCAAAAGACAACCGACAGAATGGGAGAAGATATTTTCAAATGACATATCAGATAATGGGCTAGTATCCAAAATCTATAAAGAACTTATCAAACTCAACACCCAAAGAACAAAGAATCCAATCAAGAAATGGGCAGAAAACATGAAGAGTCAATTTTCCAAAGAAGACTTCCAAATGGCCAATAGACACATAAAAAAGTGCTCAACATCACTCGGCATCAGGGAAATCCAAATCAAAACCTCAATGAGATACCACCTCACACCAGTCAGAATGGCTAAAACTAACAAGTCAAGAAACAACAGATGTTGGCGAGGATGCAGAGAAAGGGGAATTCTCCTACACTGTTGGTGGGAATGCAAGCTGGTGCAGCCACTCTGAAAAACAGTATGGAGGTTCCTCAAAATTTGAAAATAGAGCTACTGTATGACCCAGCAGTTGCACTACTGGGTATTTACCCCAAAGATACAAATGTAGGGATCCGAAGGGGTATGTGCACCCCAATGTTTATAGCAGCAATGTCCACAATAGCCAAACTATGGAAAGAGCCAAGACGTCCATCAACAGATGAATAGATAAAGAAGTTGTGGTATATATATATACAATAGAATATCATGCAGCCATCTAAAAAAACCAAGATCTTGCCATTTGCAATGATGTGGATGGAACTAGAGGGTATTATGCTAAACGAAATAAGTCAATCAGAGAAAGACAAGTATCATATGATCTCACTGATATGAGGAATTCTTAATCTTAGGAAACAAACTGAAGGTTGCTGGAGTGGTGGGGGTTGGGAGGGGTGGGGTGGCTGGGTGATAGACATTGGGGAGGGTATGTGCTATGGTGAGCACTGTGAATTGTGTAAGACTGTTGAATCACAGACCTGTACCTCTGAAACAAATAATACATTATATGTTAAAAAAAAAAAAAAAAGATAGTAGGAAGGGAAAAATGAAGGGGGAAAATCGGAGGGGGAGATGAACCATGAGAGACTATGGACTCTGAGAAACAACCTGAGGGTTCTAGAGGGGAGGGGGGTTGGAGGATGTGTAGCCTGGTGATGGGTATTGAAGAGGGCATGTATTGAATGGAGCACTGGGTGTTATACACAAACAATGAATCATGGAACACTACATCAAAAACTAATGATATAATGTATGGTGATTAACATAATAAAATAAAATTTAAAAAAAGAAATCAGTTGCTTTTCTATATGCTCACAATGTGACTGTAGAATGAGAAATTAAGGAATAGATTCCATTCACAATAGCAACAAAAACCATAAGATACCTAGGAATAAACTTAACTAAAGACGTCAAGGATCTATACTCTAGAAACTACAGAATACCTATGAAAGAAATTGAGGAAGATACAAAAAGATGGAAAAACATTCCATGCTCATGGATTGGAAGAATAAACATTGTTAAAATGTCTGTCCTGCCCAGAGCAATTTACACTTTCAATGCCATCCCTATTAAAATACCATTGGCATTTTTCAAAGAACTGGAACAAAAATCCTAAAATTTGTATGGAACCAGAAAAGACCCTGAATCACCAAGGGAATGATGTAAAAGAAAAACAAAGCTGGGGGCATCACGTTGCCTGACTTCAAGCTATATTACAAAGTTGTGATCACAAAGACAGTATGGTATTGGCACAAAAACAGACACATAGACCAATGGAACAGAATAGAGACTCCAGAAATGGACCTTCAATTCTATGGTCAACTAAACTTTGACAAATAAGGAAAAAAATATGCAATGGAAAAAAGACAGTCTCTTCAAAAAGTGGTGCTAAGAAAATTGGACAGCTATATACAGAAGAATGAAACTGGACCATTCCGTTACACCATACACAAAGATAAACTCAAAATGAATGAAAGACCTCAATGTGAAACAGGAATCCATCAAAATCCTAGAGGAGAACATAGGCAGTAACCTCTTTGACATTGGCCACAGTAACTTCTTTCAAGACACGTCTATGAAGGCAAGGGAAACAAAAGCAAAAATGAACTTTTGGGACTTCATCAAGATAAAAATCTTCACAGCAAAGAAAACAGTCAACAAAACTAAGAGGCAGCCCAGGGAATGGCAGAAGATATTTGCAAATGACATTACAGATAAAGGGCTGATATCTAAGATCTATAAAGAACTTCTCAAACTCAACACTCAAAAAACTAATAACCCAGTCAAAAAATGGGCAGAAGACATGAACAGACACTTCTCCAAAGAAGACATACAAATGGCTAACAGACACATAAAAAAAGTGCTCAACATCACTAGCCATCAGGGAAATACAAATCAAAACCACAATGAGATACCACCTTACACCAGGTAGAATGGCAAAAATTAACAAAACAGGAAACAACAAATGTTGGCGAGGATGTGGAGAAAGGGGAACCCTCTTACACTGTTGGTGGGGAAAAATAGACTCTTAACTATAGAGAAGGAACTGATGGTTACCAGAAGGGAGGTAGGGGGGATGGGTGAAATAGGTGACAGGGATTAAGGAGTGAACTTGTCATGATGAGCATTGGGTGATGTACAGAATTGTTGAATCACTATATTGCACCCCTGAAACTAATAGAACACTGTATGTTAACTATACTGGAATTAAAATAAAAATTTAATTAAAAAATAAAGTAGCTTCCTTTCATTCTCCATCCTACCAGTATTTTTATCGCAGGCCCCCTTTCACATTTTTAACACTTGTTAGCACATTTGTAATTATATGGTCATTGGTTTCATTATTTGATAAATGTCTATTCTCTACTTAACAAGTATATGTTGAGAATCTATGTACCAAGCCTGGTTTTAGATACTGAAAATACATCAGTAAACAAGTCGGAAAGGATCCCTCACAGACAGACAAGGTCCCTTCTCTCACAAAGCTCACATTCGAGTATGGAAGGATGACAATAAACAAGTAAATACATATATAACTAAAAATATCAAATAGGAACACATTTTGGTAATATAACAGAAGATGGTAATATAATAGAGAATTATTAGGTGGCTACTTAGCCTTGAATTATTAAACCGTGCTACTTTCCAGTTAGGTAATGTTTGAACAGAGACCTGAACTATGGAGGAGTCAGCCACGCAAAAGTCTGAGAAGTGTGGGATAGAGGTGAAGGGAGTTCTTTCCAGGCAGAGGAAATAGGAAGTATAACTTTCTTGGATTGGGAAAGATCATGTTTCAATGATTAACAAGGAAGCCAGACTTTGTGGAATGGAGTGAGTGAGAAGGGAACCTAGGAGATCAGGTCAGAGAGTCAGGAAGGAGCCAGATCACAAAGGGCTTGCAATGCTGTGGTAAGAGGTGTACTGGAGATCCATTGGAGAGCTGTTGCGCACCATTGTTGCAAACCCATGTCTGAGATATAATAAGCACTATTTTTGGTAATATATTTAATTAATGTACCATGCCTTTTGAGAACTATAAAATCATATTCCCTTTGCCCAACAGTTTCTTTTAAACCTTCTGCAAGCCTTCTTGTGTGTTCTAAAATTGAGAGTACAAATTCTAGGGCTTCTTCAACATCTTTGGTGGCCACAGAGAACTTTATTCACTTAGTGGCTATGGATAGACTTTCGATGTGTTTGAAAAATGAACTCCAGATAGCCCTAGAGGATATAATTCCAATGGTTTTGCTTAAATCTAGTCTTTCTGGAATAAAGACCTTGAAAACGATTCAACCTGGGAATGCCTCACCCAACAACTCTACTCTCCATGTTCTAGCACACACTCTAACTTCTACAGGCATCTAGTTTATCATCACTTGTTTATTGAGCTCCTATTGTATTCTAATACTCCTTAGGATCTCAAAAGACAGTGAATAAGTATACAAATAAGGTACTGTTCTGATGGAGCTAGTGTTTCATTGGGGAGAACCAGTCAATATAAAGCAAAATTAAAATAAACAGAAGTCAAAATATAAAATTTCTGATAGCAATAGTTTTCCCATAAAAATAAAACCAGTTGATGTGATAGTTACTGGAGGAGGAGAGGACTATTTCAAATGAGGAGGGATAGGAGTTCAGGGATGACCCATCTGTGGGACTGAAATTGAAGTTGAGACTACATGAGATAAGGTATCTAGTTCTCCCCAAAATCACCAGTTTTGGTTAAAATGAAAGAGTAAGTGCAATCAGAGCACAAGCCAGTGAGCATTCATGTTTGTGTTTTAAGTTCTCATCTAAGCCTCCTTTAGAACGTTTGAAAGAAGTATTGAGATGCCACTTCATTAACAAGACTGCAAGACTATTTCTGTCATTGATGTGCAGAGATTAGAAGCCTGGCAGAGTCCCCTTGGTCATACTCCTAGAGCAGTTTGCTGCAGGGCACCCTTAGTCATCTGTACCATCCTTTCAACGTGACCATTTGCTTGAGGGGATTGAGATACAATGATAGCAACTTGGATAAGGTTCCTCTTTAAAAATCCCTTAAATACTACTGAGGAGAATGCACAACAAATCTTCAAGGTGGTACTGTTGAATAATGTATTTGCAAAAAGAAAAAAAAAAGCAAAAAGAAAATTCTGGCATAAACCTATGTAATTTGGAGATATTCTGAATATTCTTGTTTGTCCTGTTTTGTTTTTACATCAGGGTTTGATTGTGTCTGAAGGAGTAGTTTCAGCTACAATTAAATCAGGCCTACGTGGTCCCAAACAGGGAGATTCCTAGAAGAAATAATGTGGACTGTGAGAAAGAGATGGCTGTAGTGATGACTGTGATAAACTTATGAACCTCTTCAAGCCTCTGTTTTCTCATCTGTAAAATGGTGATGATTATATCTACCTCATGGAATTATTATAGAGATTAGAGGACATGGCCATTAAAAAAACTTATTACCATACTTGGCTCATTAGAGTCACTCCATGAAAGATAGCCCTTGTAAATATTATTAAAATCAATACTGGGGCACCTGGGTGGCTCAGTCGGTTGAGTGGCTGGCTCTTGATTTCAGCTCCGATCATGATCTCAGGGTCCTGGGATCGAGCCCCTCCTCTGGCTCTGCACTCAGCCAGGAGTCAGCTTCAGGATCCTCTCCCTCTCCCCCTTCCCCTCCCCTGACTTGTGCTCTCTCTAAAATAAATAAATAAATCTTTAAAAAATATAAAAAATAAAATCAATACTGATTCTCAACTAAGGTTTCTTGATCGCTGTTAATGTATGGCTTTTTACGTGTGGCAGTTGTTTGAGAATCTGTAAGAATATCACCTATGACCAGGCTCTGATAAGCTACAGTGAGGGCATATTTGCAAACACTGGAATCATGGAATTGAGATGATTGACTATAGAGCCTGTATATTGGTTTTTCTTAAAAGCACTTATGATTTCCCCCAAGTCTCATCATAGCACCAGTCAAATTGGAATTACTCACTGGGCACGTCTCCTTATTTCTTGGATACTGTGCTGAATTAAATATTCAAGTTACTGTTCATTTACATGAATTTAAGGTAAAAATACTGAGTAAAAATACATTCTTAGCATTGCATATAATTGATACAACCCATTACCGGACCAGAAGGAATAACATGGGGCCTCTCCCTTCTGAGATCCCACCTTGGAAAAACATTTTGGAGAATTTGCTGTCACTCCTCTAAGGGTAAATTATGGTATTGTTTTAAATGCCACAGTCACTGAGTTATAACCATGAGAATCTTCAAAAGGAACTTGTGAGCTGTATCTCTGAAATGAAAAGTAGGAGCAATTATACAATTGCCTTTTATTGGCCCTTTACTATGTACCATGTCTATGCTAAAAGTGTGCAATTTTAGTCATAATCTCCTTTAATCCTCATAGCAACCCTTTGGGGTATGTACTGTTATTATCCCTATCTCATCGGAAACTGAGGATCAAAAATTTGAGGTGACTTTGCTACAGGTTGCAGCTAGTTAGTGCCTTATCAGGGGTGGGACAAATATTTGTCTACTCTAAAATTAGATCTTAGGAAAAAGGTTAAGCATAAGGTTTTTAGTGGCTTGATTTGATTTGTGTCTATTCTGCAGATTCTTATTAAGAACTGTGGAAGGTATGTTGAAAGTTGCATTTGTCCAAGAAGTTTGTGGAAGACATATAATTCAAGGATGATGGAGTCTGGGACCTGTAAAAGATGCTGAGTAAAAAAAAAAAAAAAAAAAAATTGTTATCCCACTGCATCCTAGTTGCAAAGGCATCAAGCTGAGGTATGAAAGGGGATCAGACACACAACCCACCTAAAATTTCTCCCAATTCCTTCAGATACTTGGTACAAAATCTAAGGCCATGTCTGTCTGAAGAAAAATCTGCATCTGCACATAACTCTGCCAATGCCCTCATCCCTGGCCTGGCAACACCCCCTCCCCCAAATGGAGATATATATTCAGAACCAGAGACAATAATAGAGTGAGAAAAATAGATATTAATAGATAAATGGGGACAGTAGGTAGGCAAATGAAAGGTGGATCTTCTCTATATAAATCTAAAATTGTACTTGGTCAAAAGTCATTGATAAGGGCTTCACTATATACTCCACATGAAGGAGAATCAGTAACATTTCATCTGAGAAATTTGTCAAATGTTTGATTAATATTTAGGTAACCAAAAACAGTTCCTGCCCTCCTGGAGCTCACACTCTAATGGGACAGATGGACAACCCAACAGGCGGTTTCAATAAAGAATGATATATATGGTGTATAATGTAGGATGTACAGGGGGTTATGGAGTCTCAGGAAGAAAACTTTTTTGTAGATTCTTGAAGGGTTATTGGAAGAAGAGATATTTCAACTGGGGCCTGAAAGATGAGTAGAAGTCAGTCAGTCTAGCTGGGTGAATGGCTGGGTGTGTGCATGGGGGTGGGGAGTGATTGGCATGTTGGTTTCTTGGTTCCTGGGGACATAGCAGGACAAGTGAAAAATAATGCACCTCCTTCCCACAGCCCTGGAAGAACAGGGCCCATGTTGGTTTATACTTAAGTGAGCTCACTGCATCTCTACCCATATCTCCAGTCACACTTTTGGAGAAAAGTAAGGAGACTTTGTGTCAAGCCCTTCAGGGGTTATGATAAATGTTTTCAGAACAGGAGAGGATAGAGGCTAATTCTTGGAAGGAAAATTAAATGGCTTTAATCTTGTGGGGGAAATGGTGACTTTTCTTAGAGACATTGGATAGAACCAGAGGTTGGGGTTTATATATTGCTAGAGGACTCATGTTTCACTCTAATACAGCACCCCTGAGAGGTGAGGGAGCATCTAAGTGGTATATGGATACATGGATGGAGTGGGGGACACATAGCATGTGGTTAGGAATGAGCACTAAACCCCTTGGCATTGATAGCTAAAGTGAAGATCCTTTGCCCTTTTCTCATCATAGAAATATTGGTGCTTTCCATGTTGAATGGACCACAAGGATTTAGATAACTATCATCTCTAGGATAACCACTATAACTAGGAACAGAGCCCCTTTCATGGTTTTTCAGCACAAAGCAAGTCCGGGATTATTTTAAATCCAATGTAGTCAGGAAGGGGGCTCAAGTGATGACTGAGATTAAATTTCCCAGTAGCCGGGGACAGATGTTTAAACCAGATTTAATTTGAATTAGAGAAATTAAAAAATGAAATTTCTTGTTGCTCCAAAGTGTGGGTATAAAATTCATATCAATCTTCATATATAAGATCCAAAAGCAGGGGAGAATATGGTATATGTGGTGAACTGAAAGTAATTTAGAATCTTATGGGCATAATGTCATCTAAGCTAAAACCTGACAAGATTATTTGGTACCAAATTGAGAGAGAAAGAAGGTGGAAAGTTATCTGAGTAGGCACATCTTGGGCCTAAGAAACATCATGTGCAAAATTAGGAGAGAGAGTATGGCCTGTTTGAGTAGCTTAAAGAAATGTGGTATGCCTAAAGTGCCAGTAGCATTTGAACAACCATATCTGAAAGACAGAAGAGAGAATTGGGTTGGAGATTTTGTATTTTTCAGCATTCAAATGGTAATAGAAACCATGAGAATATTTGGAAAAAAGGAAAAGGACCTGTGACAAAAGTATCAATATTTAAAGATGGGCAGAGAAGGGAAACCTCCACAGGAGATAGACACTAGAAGAATGGGAAACAAACAGGAGAATGTAGAATCATGTATGCCAAGAAACAAATGTTTTCAAGAAAGGATTGTTTTTAACCTAGTCAGCACCTGTAAAGAGCTCAAATAAGAAAAGGAATAAAACCTGTTTGTTAAATTTAGCAATTAGAATGATTTTGGTGACCTTGGCAAGGACGATTTTGGTGGTGCTGCAGTTAAGGCACAAGCCAAATTACAGTGGGTTTTGGAGTGGATAAGATTTGAGGACATAGAGGAAGAAAATGTAGATCATTTTTAAGAGTTTTAACTGGAAAGCAAAGTGAAGAAAAAATAACAACTTGAGAGTGATGTGGGTTTCAAAATTGCAGTATGGAGACCATATCTCCAATATTTATCATAAAATTATAATTTATCTTAAAATCAAAATTTCCTAACTAAAAGTCATCATTTTGTATAGTGTGACTATTGTATCTATGTGTAAATTAATGTAGTAAGAATGTATTAGGTGCATAATCTCACACTAGGTGTTATTGGCGAATATGCATCTATTCAACCTAGATTCATTGAATATGTACTCTGTGCCAAATACTGTACTGGTTGCTGTTGGACATGGAGATGCAAAAGACAGTGTCCTCACTCTCACAAAGTTCAAAGGCTGTGTGGGACAGATTTGTGTATCAGAGGTCCTGACTTTTGTGTATACCATATTCCCTGAATTTGGATATGGCTGGGCTTGATTTTTGGTCTAGTGTAGAACAGAATTCCAGAAGTCTACATACACAATAATGTTAAAGTCATGAGTGTTTGACAGGACCTAGAGGATAAAAAAGTGCTCATATCAATTCTGATTTTCTAGCCTATTTCAATAAATTGATTTCTGAGCTCTAATTACAGGAGGCTACTAGAAGAAACTGAAGAAGCTATTAACACAAGAATGTAAGAATACTGAGAACTATGGAAAACATGGAGCAGACTTGAACATGTCAGCAGCAGTGGTGATTGGTGGGAGAAAAGCCAGAGAAGAGGAAGTCATATGGTAGCTATCATATAGTAGCAGAGGTCTCCTTTATAAGCACACTTGAGCTACTCCACTGGTACTTTTAGAGGTAACTGAGGGCAAGATATTTGGAGGTCTGGAATTGGAATTAATAGATTAAAAAAAAAAACAGGAAAATAGAAGATAGCATTCTCTTGATATTTTGATTCCATTCAAATATAAACCCAGAAACACATGGGTCGAACATACAAACAAATAACCACAACACACAGCAGAATTAAATATACATTAGCAAGAGGTACAAAATAATTAAAGAGGAAATGAAGGATGTAATTCCAAATAAATGAACAGAGAAATCTTTCTGGAGGATGTGGCATTTGGATATAGTGGAGAGGTAGGATTATTTCTTGTGATCTCATAGTTTAGCTATAGAAGCTTTGCACATAATTAACACCAAGTGAATCATTGTTACAGGAAGCCATTTTGGAGCAAATTGAGTCAACCCAGAAGAAGGATATGAATGGGAGAAATGGGGTTAATTTGGGAATGCTTCCTGACTAGGGCTTCATACACTGAAAGGATGTTCTGTCCTAGGAAGACACTAGGAGGAATTACTTCACAGAACAGAAAGCAATGAATTGATTGTAACTGGAATGTGGGAAGCAGGAGGAAGGGCTGCAGCTTAGAAGGGTCCACTGAATGAAATTTGAATGTAACTCAGAAAACTGCTATTTGACCTCAACATTTTAGAACCTAAACTATACTCATATTTTTTAACCTTATCCTGGATTTCATTCATATTTAAACCATCTCAAAATCACAAACTCATTTCTATTTGCATTCGTGTTCCCTGGATAAAGCCTTGATTCATAGCACAGAATAAGAATCTGACCAAGCAATATTTAGAATATAAGGTTTTATATTTTCAAAGAGACTTAAAATTTTTAATTTAGAAAGTGTTCCTATGAGATGTTGGTTTTTAAACCTGCGTTTACATTTAAATTGGAGTTAACCTATTTTTCCCCACTCAGGGATAAACCCTGTAAGAGAATTTATATGCATTTGAAAATGTGCATGGAGGATTAATACAGACCTAAATATTTAAAAATTTAAAACAACTTTACTAAATATTAATTTATGAATTTCAATTTTGAGGGAATTTTTTTAAGTTCAACTAGTTATTTATAGCAACTGATCATATTTAAAATAAAGGCCAGTTCAGAGTAGCTTTATTTTTCTGAAAGGTAGCCAAACATTGGAGGCACATTTCATTTGAGACCAATTTTCTTCAACTTTTGAAGTCCCTTTTGTATATATTTGAAATATCTAAATTCAAATGCTTTTTCCAAGACTGTTTCGCTTTATTTACTTTTGCTCTCCTAATGATTGTCCATTATGTTAGGTTCATAAAATCATCTTTTCTATACAGAAGGTTGGGTTATAATCTTTTAATGCTTAACTCTAAGTGGAAAGATTAGTAATTGCATACCTAAAGAATAATTGGCTGGTAATCACCAGCTGCTTGGCCATTTAAAATGTCCACATTTACAATAAGCTTTTTTCTTAAATCTGAAATTTTTACTGAAAATCTGTTTCTAAGTCATTTTTCCAATGAGAAATATTTACTACTGACACTTTGTCACTGGAATATTTTATATTGAGATGGTGAAACAGTACAAGCAGTATTATGTTTTTTAGAATGCTACAGCTGAATATGAAGCCATTCTCAGCTGCATAATAGGTTTCTGACAGCATTCTGTTAGCAGTAAAAGATACAAGGACCACAAACATTGATGAAAGATACAGGTCCCTTAAGTCACATGTACCACAAATAAAAGTGGCAAAAAGCAAAGTATCTTGACTATTCTTTGCCTTTTTGCTGTTGACTGAAGTGCACACAGAGGTTTATGTCAGCAGAGGATATTGTTGCCAACCTTTCATGAGAATTTTTCTGCTTGTAGGGCTATATGAGAGCACCCCTCAACAGTCTCTACAAGCTCCACCACAAATGTGGGTTAAGGAGCCCTCACTGAATTTCAAGTTCTGCTTAAATTATAGCTCTAATAGAATGACAATCTCTTCAAGCATTTACCAAAAGCCTTGGTCTGTTTCCTTCTTGTATATTTGAAGTTGGATGTATTTCCTCTGCTCTTAATTTCAGTCATACCCACCTTGCCCAGTAAGTTGGAAAAAGTACCTTGCCTTACCAGGGATTTAAGGAAGATGCATTTGGAGATGATGTCCAAGAGGGATGATAAAAGGATTTCTCCTAAACCCTTTTTAATTTCTTGGTTCCTGACTTCCAGACTGAGCCATAGGTAGAGGATGGCTCCTGACATATTTAAAATGTGCTAAAGCCCCTAATCCTTGTTTACTTCCTCCTAAATCTCCTAGGAGGGCAGAAGAAAATATGAACATCTAGCCAAACATAGAAAGTCACTTTTTCAAAAATCTCTTGTCAATTAAGGGAGCCTTTAGATGGTATTAACCACATGATATTTTCCCCTTTGGCCTAGTTTTAAGCATTACAATTGTGACTGTGAGCTTTTCTTAGTTTTGTGTTGTCACTTCTACTTAGTCCCCTCATGAATCTTTCACCAAAAATGAACTCATTTTAAGATGAAGTAGTGAATTGATGCAGTTATATAATCCAGCAAAGACATCTAATTTGCGAGTATGTCAATTAGAATGTGGCAGGGCCTCTGGCCTTCACAATCAAAATACTAGTCTACTGTTGTACATTTTTGTTTTCTTTTTTTTTTGTCCTCAGATGCCTTTCACTGAAAATATTCTATTTTTGACTTCCCTCATATCCGAGGTCAACATGTTGTGCTCTGCAGCTTTTATAGAGGAAGATGAAAGGCAAAATGAGAATTTAGTTCTGGAGTCTCAAGCATGTGGCCCCAGGCATCCCGGAGTGGGCTGCTCCTTCCCAGACCATCAGGCCGATGGTTGCTGCAGTGTGGAAATGCAGCTGTGGCCTTGGTGTTAATTGGAGAATTTCCAGAAGTATGCCAGGTCATACAGTTAGTGCTACTCAGGTAAGCATGAGTTTACTGTGGGAGTGAAGTTGTTGCCTAGGCTGTTCAAAAATAAATGTGAAGTTGGAAAGAGTAAGCACATCAA
Organism: Phoca vitulina; assembly: GCF_004348235.1. NCBI lineage: Eukaryota > Metazoa > Chordata > Mammalia > Carnivora > Phocidae > Phoca > Phoca vitulina. The sequence goes on from NW_022589742.1 coordinate 2,155,910, forward strand.
AATTGGTATTTCCAAAAATAATTTTTAAAAATGCACTGTATCAACTTATTTCTGTTCTGGTATCTAAGTGTGATCTGTGGTTGGTTTTCTAACAGAAATAACCCCATGAGGATGTATATTGCAGACAGATTTCACATTCTCAGTATAGGACCCTGATTAAAAAGAATAAGAAGGGGCCTCTTTTGTGGCTAAAATTGAGGGCAGACATGTCTATGATGTAAGGGTTAGGGGTACTGAAATCTACTGGGCAGGTAAGACAAGGCATATTGTTCTCAGCTATTGAATCCTTCTCTCAGAGAAAGGGGACCTTGTGTGAGGGGAAAGACTAATCATCCTCGGAATTCCGTCAACACATAGGTGAAAAGTCCTCACTGTTATCACAGGGAGAGTGGGGAAAACAGGTTATTGCTACATTTCAATCCTATCTTTCCTTTCCTATCCTATCCTTACTGACATAGGCAAGATTTATCCCAAAGGAGAAACTACTGAAAATGAGTAGTAAATAGCAACTCTTAAGAGAAGCCAGAGAAAACAGATACATTACAGACACGGGACATGGATACAAATGACAGTTGATTTTTCAACATAAATAATGGAGGACAGAGGACAATGTGTAAATATTTTAAAACTATAGGTAGGAATAAACTTAACCCAGACTCTACCTCCAGCAAATAAATATATCTTTCATAAGTGAAGACAAAGAAAAGGCATTTTCAGAAGGACAAAAGCTGAGATAATTTATGCTGAGCAGACTAGCATCTCAAGAAATGGTGAAAAATAATTTTCAGGATGAAGGAAAATGATGTTAAATAGAATTCTGGTTCTGGGGAAGGAATAAGAAGTAATACAAAGTGTATATATCTAGGTAAATATAAAACACTTTTTAAAAATCTGTCATGTATATTAAATATTGATTGTTTAAAGCAAAGTTATAAATAATGTACTGTGAATTTTATAGCACATGTAGAAATAAAATCTAAAACAAAAGCACAAAAGATAGGAAGAAAGGTAAATGGAATTACACTAGTTTGTCGCTCTTGTTCTTGAAGTGATTTATTTTTTGAAGACAAACTATGATAACTTAAAAGTACACATTGAAGATTTTAGAACCAATAAAACAACAGAAAGAGGAATGCCTAAAAAGTTCTCAGAGCAGAGCAGATAAAATGGAATACTAAAAAATAATTGATTCATCCAAAAGAAGGTAGGAAGAGACAAAAAATAATTGTATAAATATAAAACAAATACCAACAAATGACATTTAAATCAAAGTACTTCAGTAATTTTATTAAATACAAATGGACATAGTCCAATAAAATTGCAGAGGTTGTCAGACTTAATAAAGAAATCCAATTATATTATATGAATACACTTTATTTTTAAATATACCAGCAAGTTGGAAGAAGGTAGAGTTATACCATGCAAATGCTTATATGTAAGCATAATAAAAAATGTTGATAACAAAGAATTCAAGATAAAGATTATTTCCAGATATAAAAAGAGACATTTCATAGTGATAAAAAAGATCAGTTCATGAAGAACAAAATAGTAAGTCACTGTGCAACTAAGAAGGAAATTTCAAAATACATGGAGCAAAAAAAATGACAGAACTAAAGAAAGACATCAAAAAATCTATAATCATAGTTGGATATTTTAAAACCTAACTCTTAGTAAAATATGGAAAAACAGAGAATAAAAGCAGCAAGTACACATAAGGATTATAACAACACTATATACAAAACTATTTTACATTATAGGACAATACACTCAACAAAAGCAGAATACATATTCTTTTCATGTGGACATGGAACAGTCACCAAGATAGAGCATATCCCGGGATTTAAAACAAACTCTAATAAAGGCCAAATTTACATTATGTAGAATATAGTCTCTGGCCAAAATCTGAAGGTTTGAAATTACACGGTGTGCTTTTTTTTTTTTTTTAAAGATTTTATTTATTTATTTGAGAGAGAGAGAATGAGAGACAGAGAGCATGAGAGGGAGGAGGGTCAGAGGGAGAAGCAGACTCCCCGCTGAGCAGGGAGGCCGATGCGGGACTCGATCCCGGGACTCCAGGATCATGACGTGAGCCGAAGGCAGTCGCTTAACCAACTGAGCCACCCAGGCGCCCCTACACGGTGTGCTTTTTAACCACAACAGAGTTGAAGTAGAAATCAGTTACAATAAGATATCTAGAAAATCCAAAGTATTTGGAAATTAAACAGCATACTTCAAACAAACATGGATCAAAGAATTCACAAGAAATTAGAAAATAGTTTGAAGTGAATGGTAATGAAACAATGCTTATCAAATTTTAAAATACAGCTAAAGCAGTGTTTAGAGGGTAATTTATAGCTTTAAATGAGTACATTAGAAAACAAACAAACCAAAAAGTAATATCTATGCCTTGGACTTAATTATTAAGAGACCTAACATGAGAATATAGAACCCTTTGAACCACACACAGAGGAGTTCACACCACATGCAGATTCTTCTCTCAAATTTCTCATGAGAAAGAATGGAGACTGGGCAGAGGATGAGAAATCTTCCTTTGTGTACAGTCCAGGGAGAAGAAGATAGCAGTTATGAAGGTCCATAGGAATCATCCTTCTCTATTGCCTCTATGTAATAAAAGTATTAATTCACTGTGGGAATGACAATAAACTTCATCACTCTCAGGCACAGATGAAAACCAATTACAGCTGGGAGAAGGGAACAGAAAAATCTCTCCATATCTAGGAGAAGGACAGAAACACATTCTTGTCCCAGAACAATAGAGACACTCTGCTGCTGGAGGAACAGGATCAATAAGAAGACCCCACAATGAGACCAAGGGAGACACAGAGCCTGCTTGCAACTGAGCCAGGACAACAGAGAACACTCTCTACCTTCTGTCAGGCTAGTGAGCTTTGAGTAACAAGCAACAATCTTCTGCTGAGAGAGGGGCAAAAGAGACTTACTTTGAGATATAGGCAAAAGAGAAGACCTACAGCTAAAGGAGGAGCTGACATTAAGGAAAACTATCTGGAAAACCAAACTGTACCCTAAATACAAAGTAACACAGAGGAAATTGAAGAGGATGGTGCACTGAAGGTCATTGTTACAACAATAAACCCCATACCCAGCTCAAATACTTAGTAGATAGATAATCTCAGTCTCTCACACTGAAGACCAAGCAAGAAAATGGCATGCAAGTCACTGGTTGAAAAGGAAATCAGTTGCTTTCTTATACACTAACAATGCAACTGTAGAAAGAGAAATTAGAGAAAAGATTCCATTTACAATAGCACCAAAAACCATAAGATACCTCGGAATAAACCTAACCAAAGAGGTAAAGGATCTATACTCTAGGAACTACAGAACACTCATGCAAGAAATTGAAGAAGACAAAAAAAGATGGAAAAATATTCCATGCTCATGGATCGGAAGAATAAACATTGTTAAAATGTCTATGCTACCCAGAGCAATCTATACCTTCAATGCCATCCCGATCAAAATTCCAATGACATTTTTCAAAGTGCTGGAACAAACAATCCTAAAATTTGTATGGAATCAGAAAAGACCCCGAATTGCCATGGAAATGTTGAAAAAGAAAAACAAAGCTGGGGGCATCACGTTGCCCGATTTCAAGCTATAATACAAAGCAGTGATCACCAAGACAGTATGGTACTGGCACAAAAACAGACATATAGACCAATGGAACAGAATAGAGAGCCCAGATATGGACCCTCAACTCTACAGTCAAATAATCTTCAACAAAGCAGGAAAAAATATGCAATGGAAAAAAGTCCCTTCAATAAATGGTGCTGGGAATATTGGACAGCCACATGCAGAAGAATGAAGCTCTACCATTCTCTAACACCATACACAAAGATAAACTCAAAATGGATGAAAGACCTCAATGTGAGACAGGAATCCATCAAAATCCTAGAGGAGAACATAGGCAGTAACCTCTTTGACATCAGCCACAGCAACTTCTTTCAAGATACATCTCCAAAGGCTAGTGAAACAAAAGCAAAAATGAACTTCTGGGACTTCATCAAGATAAAAAGCTTCTGCACAGCAAAGGAAACAGTCAACAAAACAAAGAGGCAACCCACAGAACGGGAGAAGATATTTGCAAATGACACTATAGACAAAGCGCTGGTATCCAAGATCTATAAAGAACTTCTCAAACTCAACACCCAGAAAACAAATAATCAAGTCAAAAAATGGGCAGAAGACATGAACAGACACTTCTCCAAAGAAGACATACAAATGGCCAACAGACACATGAAAAAATGTTCATCATCAATAGCCATCAGGGAAATTCAAATCAAAACTACTACATTGAGATACCACCTTACACCAGTTAGAATGGCAAAACTTGACAAGGCAAAAAACAACAAATGTTGGAGAGGTTGTGGAGAAAGGGGAACCCTCTTACACTGTTGGTGGGAATGCAAGTTGGTACAGCCACTTTGGAAAACAGTGTGGAGGTTCCTCAAAAATTTAAAAATAGAGCTACCCTATGACCCAGCAATTGCACTCCTGGGTATTTACCCAAAAGACACAGATGTAGTGAAAAGAAGGACCCTATGCACCCCTATGTCCATAGCAGCAATGTCTGCAATAGCCAAACTGTGGAAACAGCCGAGATGCCCTTCAACAGATGAATGGATAAAGAAGATGTGGTCCATATATACAATGGAATATTACTCAGCCATCAGAAAGGATGAATACCCAACTTTTACATGAACATGGATGGGACTGGAGGAGATTATGCTCAGTGAAATAAGTCAAGCAGAGAAAGTCAATTATCATATGGTTTCACCTATTTGTGGAACATAAGGAATAGCATGGAGGACATTAGGAGATGGAAGGGAAAAATGGGGGGGTGGATCAGAAGGAGAGGTGAACCATGAGAGACTATGGACTCTGAGAAACAAACTGAGAGTTTTAGAGGGGAGAGGGGTGGGGGGATGGGTGAGCCCAGTGATGGGTATTAAGGAGGGCACGTACTGCATGGAGCACTGGGTGTTATATGAAAACAGTGAATTGTGGATCACTACATCAAAAATTAATGATGTATTGTATCGTGACTAACATAACATTATAAAATAATTTTTTTTTAAAAAGGCAAATCATATGCATGATCATATGGAAAATTTCAATACAAATATGGAAATCCTAAGAAATGATCAAGTGGAATGGAGAATAAAAAAACACAATAAATGAAAAACTCCTTTGTCAGACTCATTATTAGACTTAATGAAGCCAAGAAAAGAATCAGTGAACTTGAAGATAGGTCAGGAGAAATCATCAAAAAGTGAACACAAAGAGGAAGAAAAAAGAGTATGCGAGGGGGCAACAGAAGTATTCAGAACTGTGGGACTTTATCAAATGCTCTGAAATATGTGTAACTAGAATCACAGAAGTAGAAAAGAAAGATAGTAAGGGGTAGAAGAAATATATGAAGGGGAAATGGCTGAGAATTTTCCAAAATAAAAAACAAAACAAAAACAAAAACAAAAACCCAAACCATGTATCTAAGAAGCTCAGAGAAAACCAAGCAAAATAAATACCAAAATCAACCACACCAAGACACATCAAACTGCTGGGGGAAAAAAAGAGAAAATCTTTAAGGCATTCATTAAACACAAAACAAGTATTAACAAATTTTAAAGAAATGAATATTTTCCCTGGCTGTGAGTACTACCTCCTGTTCTTTCTTTTGGGGTGAATTTCTCTGTTACCTGATAAAGAGTTAGTATCCAAAATCTATAGTCTTACCAAACTCAGTACCCAAAAAAGCAAATAATCCAGTTAAGAAATGGGCAGAAGACATGAATAGACATTTTCCAAAGAAGACATCCAGATGGCTAACAGATATGTGAAAAAATGGTCAACATCACTCATCATCAGGGAAATGCAAATCAAAACCACAATAAGATACCACCTCACACCTGTTAGAATGGCTAAAAGAAATAACAATAACAGGTGTTGGTGAGGATGGGAAATCCTCTTGCACTGTTGGTGGGAATGCAAACTGGAGCAGTCACTCTGGAAAACAGGATGGAGAGTCTTCAAGAAGTTGAAAATGGAGCTACCCTACATCCCTGCAATTGCACTAGGTATTTACCCCAAAGATACAAATGTAGTGATCTGAAGGGGCACCTACACCCCAGTGTTTATAGCAGCATTGTCCACAATAGCCAAACTATGGAGAAAGCCCAAATGTCCATCAACTGATGAATGGATAAAGAAGCTGTGGTATATGGAATATTGTAATATATGTAATAAAGTGATGAATCACTGAATTCTACTCCAGAAACCAATATTGTACTGTATGTTAACAAAATTTCAATTAAAAAATAAAAAATAAAAGAACTGAATAATACAAAGTTCTCTGACCAAAAAAGAATTGAACTAGAAAGAAATTACAGAATGATATATGAAAAATACTCAAATATTTGAATAATCCAGGGGCCAAAGGGGAAATTACTAGAGAAAGTAGAAAATAGTTGGACTTGAGTGAAAAATCAAAACACAACATATCAAACTATGTGGTTGTAGCTAAAAGAAGGTCTTAAATGTAACTTAAGATGTAAAGACGTATTAGAAAATAAGAAATGTCTCAAATAAGCAAAGCTATCACAGTAAAAAATTAGAAAAGACATGAAACAAACTCAGAGAAAGCAGACAGATGGATAATATAAGGAGCAGAGATCAACAAATTAGAAAGGAGAGAAAACCAATGAAACTAAAAGCTTATTCTTTGACAGACTCAATAAAGTTGATATATCTCTAGTCAGATTAACTAAAAAAAAAAGATGCAAATTACAAAAATTAGAAATGAAATAGGAATGACACTACAGGCTATGCAGACAATAGAATAAAATTTCCTCAATTTTATATCTATAAAAATATACAATTAACATTAAACTTACCATTATAAATTGTAATCATAAATTAAATTGTGAAAAATTAAACCCTTTTCCTCTAAGATCAAGAACACAACAAAGAAGTTTGTTCTCACCATTTTTATGCAACGTTAGGCCTCTATCCAGGGCAATAAGGCAATATGAGCATTAAAACCTTAAATATTGGAAAAATAGAAGTAAAATTCTTGTTATTCCTCGATTTCTCATGCAAAAAACTTTATGGAGTCTAAACACTGGTACTCAGCTAGTTTAGCAAGGCAGCATCATACAAAGTCAACATAAAATTTCTATTTAGTTCTATGGACTAGCAAGAATCAATTGGAAAATAAAACTGAAATTACTACCATTTTTAATAGCACATAAATTTCAAATATTTAAGAGTCTATTTTGTTGACTATTTTCTTTGCTTGTAAAAGCTTTTTATCTTGATGAAGCCCCAATATTTCATTTTTGCTTTTGTTTCCCTTGCCTCTGGAGACATGTCTAGCAGGAAGTTGCTGTGGCTGAGGTCAAAGAGGTTGCTGCCTGTGGTGCAGCCACTCTGGAAAACAGTATGGAGGTTCCTCAAAAGTTAAAAATAGAGCTACCCTATGATCCAGAAATTACACTACTAGGTATTTATCCAAAATAAATACAGTGATGCACCCCAATGTTTATAGCAGCAATGTCCACAATAGCCAAACTATGGAAAGAGCCCAGATGTCTGTCGGCAAATGAAGGGATAGAGAAGATGTGGTATATATATATAAAATGGAATATTAGCCATCAGGATGAAACCTTGCCATTTATAATGATGTGGATGCAACAATGTGGATGGAACTAGAGGGTATTATGCTGAGCAAAATAAATCAATCAGAGAGAGACAATTATCACATGGTTCACTCATATGAGGAATATAAGAAACATTGCAGAGGATCATAGGGGAAGGGAGGGAAAACTGAATGGGAAGTCATCAGAGAGGGAGACAAACCATGAAAGTCAACTCTAGGAAACAAACTGAGGATTGCTGGAGGGGAGGTGGGTGGGAGATGGGGTAACTGGGTGGTGAGCATTAAGGAGGGCACTTGATAGCATGAGAACTGGGTGTTATATGCAACTGATGAATCACTGAATTCTACCCTTAAACTAATGGGGAAAAAAAAAGAGTCTAATGGAGATGTGTAATACAAGTACATTAGAAATTACAAACATCACTAAAAGAAATTAAAGAGTACTAAAATACATATGGAAAACTTCCATGGGTTGAAAATCTCACTATTATTAGGATATTGTTCTCCTCAAATTTGCCTATGTTTGATGCAATCCTTATCAAAATTTCAGGATGAATTTTCAAAAAATAATTATCTGATGATGCAAAAGATCTAATACATCCAAAACAATCTTGAAAAAGAAATTAAATATGGAGGATTCAACCTACCAGATTTCAAAGCTTCATCTAAATTTATGATAATTAAGACAGTGTAGTATTGGTGAAAGGATAAATAATAGACCAATGGAACATAATAGGTAGTCCAGAAATAGACTCACACATATATAGCCAAGTAATTTTATACCAAGAGGCCAAATCAATTCAATAAAGGAGAAGGTATGTCTATTTAAACAAATAGTGCTGGGAAATTGTATGTTTATATGGGGAGAAAATACACCAGAATAGAAATCTCAGTCTATATACAAAATTAATTTGAGATGGATCATAGACCTGAATGGCAAACCCAGAAGTACAAATCTCCCAAAAGAAAATATTTCTGAATATTTTTTTAAAGATTTGTTTATTTTAGACAGAGTGAGCATGTGGGGGGAGGGACAGAGAGAGAGGGAGAGAGTTCTGAGCAGACTCCTCACTGAGCATGGAGACTGACGCAGAGCTCGATCTCATGACCCTGAGATCAGGGCCTGAGCCAAAACCCAAGAGTCAGGTGCTTAACTGTCTGTGCCACCCAGGTGCCCCCAGAATATTTTGTAATTTTAGGGTAGGCAAAGAGACCTCAGAGAGGAACACACACACATATCAATCATAAAAGAAGTATTAACTGGACTTTATAAAAATTAAAAGTAGTTTTATTCAAGACACCATTCAGAAAATTAATAGGCAAGTGAGAAGTACAAAAAAATCTCTCAGCACCCCGCACTAAGACACTTCACCAACACTAGCATGGCTTTTGGCAGTGTAAAGCCACTTCCCTGGGTGACTCCCCACCGCCCCCCCAACAGTTCCTGTCTGTAAAGAACCCAAGGCTTGTCAAAAGAATTTACTGTTTGTTCTAGCCAAGGCCCCTGACCCATCTCTTTTTTCTTAAAGAATTTGCTACAAAATGTTTACAGTTGTGAATCCTTCCTCTGTCTCTTTCAGATGCATATGTATCTTCTACAACTCAGGCTGTCTTTCTCAAGGACTTGAAAGCCATCCCTTACAATGTAATCATCATGAAGGATAGGGACTGTGTCCCAGTCTCTATGGCAAGATAGAATCCCTAACTTCCATAATTGCCAGCCAGCAGACACAGCTGGCCTAATCACATTTACACTGACCAACTCTTTGCAATTTTTCACTTGAGTCCCTGCTTGCTCCTCCTCCCTACTTAATAAAACCTGTTTTAACCAGTTTAATGTCTGGCTTTGTTTATTTTTCACAGAATCAGAGACTGGGAAAAATATTTGTATACATCTATATGACAAAATGTTTCATATCCTGATATATAAAAAATTACTGCAAAACAACAATAGCTTCTTGAAAAACAATAAATATGTGTATGTGGTATGTGTGTATCTATGTATGTATATATACATATAGTCAAAAAACATGTGATGAGGTGTTTAATATAAACTCACTAGGGAAGTGCAAAATCAAATCCTAATGAGATAAAATTTCACATTCAATATGTTGGCTAAAATACAAAAAGTTTTACTACATCATATTTTGACAAGGATGTGCATTCCCAGTGGGAGTGTAAAATGGTACAACCACTTTGGAAAATAGTGTGGCAGTTTCTTATAAAGTTAAATGTACATTTACCCTATGACCCACCAATTCAATTCCTAGGTATTTACTGAAAAGACATGAAAACAGAGGTCCACAAACTGACTTGTACAAGACCATTCATTTATAGCAACCTTGTTTATAACAGCCCCAAACTGGAGGCCAACCCAAATGCTCATCAATGGGAGCATGGTAAAAAATTGAAGTATATTTGTGTAATGGAATACTCCTTAGCCATAGAAAACAATGAAACAGATAAATGCAACAACACAGATGCATCTAAAAAACATGACTTTGAGTGAAAGAATCCAGACACAAAAAGTACATACTGCATGATCCAGTTTATGTAAACTACAAGAAAAGTCAAAACTAATCTTTGGTGCAATAAGTTACTAAGTGGTTGCTTCTGTAAGGCTGATGTAGAAATTGGCTTAGCAGAGGCATGAGAAACTTCCTGGGGTGATGGAAATATTGGATATCTTCATTGTGATGGTAGTTACAGGGTTTCAAAAGCTTGTCAAGGCATTGAACTGAACACTTATTTGTGCATCTTATTGATTGCAAATTATACCCTAATTGAAATCAAGCTTAAACAGGCAATTAGGAAGCAATTCAAAAAGTGAGTGACTAGGTGTAATGACTTTCTTTCTTTCATACTGGATTCTTTGCAAATGTCCTAGGAGTGGAAATACAGAACACAGTAAAAATAAAGCCTTAATAACCTGATTTATTTTAGAAAATATCTTCATTGCTCAAAAGTTCTAAATATAGCTTAAAAATTGATTCGTTTGTCTTTTTTTATTAACATAGAATTGTTATGAGTTAACAGCAGAGACTTGAATAAGTCCTAAAGATTCTCAGTTGTCAAAATGTGAGACTAAAATAGAGTTACTTAATGAATGTTAAGTCAATGTATCAATCTAATTAGGTAATAGTATTAGCTAACATACTGAGTACTTATGTGAGCTGAGTGCTGTGCTAAGTGATAATATGTCAACTAATTCCTTCTTTTCAAGTAGCCCTTATCTCCCTACTCATGAAAAAATTATAATATGGAGAGGTTAGGTAACTTCTCAAAGGCCATAAATCCAATAGAGCATGGATCCAGAATTTAATACCAGTTACTTTGGTACCACCTCTACCACTGCATGGCACAGAAATAGAAGGCATCAAATATCACATAATGCCAATGTAAATCAGTGTTATTTATTACATGCCTAGTAACATTTTATTTTCATGTCAATTCATTTTAACACATGTACTGAGCAGCAGCTACTCTGTGTCAGATAAAGTAGAATTTGGGGCAATTAAAGATGTTGCCTCCTCCAGGAATTTTTGTCTGAATCAAGAGAATATTTGCCATAGTGCAGTATTTGCAAAGCATCGTGGGAACACAAATGATCGAAGTTGCGTCTGACTCAGCCTAGAAGTTGATATTTGCTCTGGGCCATAATGAGTAAGTTCACCGGGCTGGAGAGATTTAAAAAAATGGTGCTCCAGGTAGAAAGAACAGCATGTGCACAGATGAAAACACAGGGAAAAGGGGTGTTGGGGAACACTTGTATTTATTTGAAAGAGAACACAAGTTAATATAGTAAGATAAGAGGCTGGAAAGATAACTGGGGGCTAGATCATGGAGAGTCTTGATTACTTAATATATTTGGAGATTTTATCTTGCATTCACAAATGTTTAAAGATTTTTTTTTTTTTTAGAGAGAGAGAGATCCTGCGTGTGTGTGTGTGTGTGTGTGTGTGTGTGTGTGTGTGCAAGCACATGGGGGGGAAGGGCAGAGGGAGAGAGAGAATCTTAAGCAGGCTCCATGCCCAGTGCGAGGCCCATGTGGGGCTCCATCTCACGACCCTGAGATCCTGACCTGAGCTGAAAACAGGAGTCAGACTCTTAACCAACTGAGCCATCTGGGCGCTCCCAGATTTTTTTTTTCTTAAAATTTTTTTTCCAAGGGAAAACTTATGCAGGACTCAAAAGATAAAATAAATCACAGAAACAACTCTGGTTGAAGTGGAGACAAGGGTACATGTAGTGTCATTTTATTAGATACTTGAATATCCCCCCACCCAACCCCATCAATTTTAATTGGCCTAGAATGAAATATTTCATTTTCTGTGCCTAGGGAACTAATGCCTTAAGAGCCAGAATGAATGTCATCTCCTCTGTATAATTATAGGTCTTTCAAGAAGAATATTTGAAAAACAGTACTGTAGGCAATGGAGAGTTATTGAAGAGTTTTTTTAATATCTTTTTTCATTGTTATATTATGTTAATCACCATACATTATTACATCATTAGTTTTTGATGTAGTGTTCCATGATTCATTGTTTGCATATAACACCCAGTGCTCCATTCAATACGTGCCCTCTTTAATACCCATCACCACGCTAACCCATCCCCTCACACCCACCCCTCTAGAACCCTCAGTTTGTTTCTCAGAGTCCATACTCTCTCATGGTTCGTCTCCCCCTCCAATTCCCCCCCCCATCAATTTTCCCTTCCTACTATGTTCTTCTTTTTTTTAACATATAATGATTTGTTTCAGAGGTACAGGTCTGTGATTCAACAGTCTTACACAATTCACAGCACTCACCATAGCACATGCCCTCCCCAATGTCTATCACCCAGCCACGCCATCCCTCCCATACCCACCACTCCAGCAACCCTCAGTTTCTTTCCTGAGATTAAGAATTCCTCATATCAGTGAGATCATATGATACATGTCTTTCTCTGATTGACTTATTTCGCTCAGCATAATACCCTCCAGTTCCATCCACGTTGTTGCAAATGGCAAGATTTCATTCCTTTTGATGGCTGCATAATATTCCATTGTATATATATATACCACATCTTCTTTATCCATTCATCTATCGATGGACATCTTGGGTCTGTCCATAGTTTGGCTATTGTGGACAATGCTGCTAGAAACATCGGGGTGCACATACCCCTTCAGGTCACTACATTTGTATCTTTGAGGTAAATAGTAGTGCAATTGCTGGGTCATACAGTAGCTCTATTTTCAACTTTTTGAGGAACTTCCATACTGTTTTCCAGAGTGGCTGCACCAGCTTGCATTCCCACCAACAGTGTAGGAGGGTTCCCCTTTCTCTGCATCCCTGCCAACATCTGTCATTTCCTGACTTGTTAATTTTAGCCATTCTGACTAGTGTGAGGTGGTATCTCATTGGGAGGTTTTGATTTGGATTGCCCTGATGCCGAGTGATGTTGAGCACATTTTCATGTGTCTGTTGGCCATTTGGAGGTCTTCTTTGGAAAAACGTCTCTTCATGTCTTCTGCCCATTTCTTGATTGGATCATATGTTCTTTGGGTGTTGAGTTTGATAAGTTCTTTATAGATTTTGGATACTCGCCCTTTATCTGATATGTCATTTGCAAATATCTTCTCCCATTCTGTCGGTTGTCTTTTGGTTTTGTTGACTTTTTCTTTTGCTGTGCAAAAGCTTTTTATCTTGATGAAGTCCCAATAGTTCATTTTTGCCCTTGCTTCCCTTGTCTTTGGCGATGTTTCCAGGAAGAAGTTGCTGCGGCTGAGGTCGAAGAGGTTGCTGTGTTCTCCTTTAGGATTTTGATGGACTCCTGTCTCACATTTAGGTCTTTCAACCATTTTGAGTCTATTTTTGTGTGTGGTGTAAGGAAATGGTCCAGTTTCATTCTTCTGCATGTGGCTGTCCAATTTTCCTAACACCATTTGTTGAACAGACTGTCTTTTTTCCATTGGATATTCTTTCCTGCTTTGTCAAAGACTAGTTGACCATGGAGTTGAGGGTCCAATTCTGGGCTCTCTATTCTGTTCCATTGATCTATGTGTCTGTTTTTGTGCCAGTACCATACTCTCTTGATGATTACAGCTTTGTAATAGAGCTTGAAGTCCAGAATTGTGATGCCACCGGCTTTGCTTTTCTTTTTCAACAGTTTTCTGGCTATTTGGGGTCTTTTCTGGTTCCATACAAATTTTAGGACTATTTGTTCCAGACCCCATCAAAAAGGAGAATTACATACCAATATCCCTGATGAACATGGATGCAAAAATTCTCACCAAAATACTAGCCAATAGGATCCAACATACATTAAAAGGATTATTCACCACGACCAAGTGGGATTTATTCCTGGGCTGCAAGGTTGGTTCAACATCCGCAAATCAATCAACATCTGCAATACCTTAATAAAAGAAAGAACAAGAACCATATTATCCTCTCAATAGATGCAGAAAAAGCACTTGACAAAGTACAGCATCCTTTCTTGATCAAAACTCTTCACAGTATAGGCATAGAGGGTATATACCTCAATGTCATAAAAGCCATCAATGAAAAACCCACAGCAAATATCATTCTCAATGGGGAAAAACGGAGAGCTTTTCCCCTAAGGTCAGGAACATGACAGGGATGTCCACTATCACCACTGCTATTCAACATAGTATTAGAAGTCCTAGCCACAGCAATCAGACGACAAAAAGAAATAAAAGGCATCCAAATCGGCAAAGAAGAAGTCAAACTCTCACTCTTTGCAGATGATATGATACTTTATGTGGAAAACCCAAAAGACTCCACCCCAAAACTGCTAGAACTCATACAGGAATTCAGTAAAGTGGCAGGATATAAAATCCATGCACAGAAATCAGTGGCATTCCTATACACCAACAACAAGACAGAAGAAAGAGAAATTAAGGAGTCGATCCCATTTACAATTGCACCCAAAACCATAAGATACCTAGGAATAAATCTAACCAAAGAGGCAAAGAATCTGTATTCAGAAAACTATAAAATACTCATGAAAGAAATTGAGGAAGACACAAAGAAATGGAAAAACGTTCCATGCTCATAGATTGAAAGAACAAATATTGTGAAGATGTCAATGCTACCTAGAGCAATCTACACATTTAAAGCAATCCCTATCAAAATTCCATCGACTTTTTTCAAAGTTATTGAAGAGTTTTAAACAGGTTGGGGGTTCAACGATCACATTTTTTGTTTAGAAAAAGAGACTGTAGCCAAGAAGGACCAAGACAGTTAGTGATATAATACACTGATGGTGGTAGAAATGGAGAGAAGATAAGTAATAAATATTAGTGAAGACTGAATCCTGATTAGCAGGTAAAAAGAGGAAGGAATATGTTTCTTGGTTGATATGGTACCATTACCGGAATATTGTGCTCAGTACAATAAAGGGCTTTGTAGAGATGAAAACCACAGATTTGCATAAGTAACCCATTACAGGCAGATGTTAATTTGAAGACAGGAATATGAAGAGGTATCCAAAGCTGATACTCAGAATTTACTGTTAAAAGCTCATAGATACCCTATTAACATAACCTAGAGAGTAAGAGAGCAGATACTTTTGGAACATAAAGAAGCAATACTAGGAGAGTGGAACAAGGAATTCTAAAGCAAGATGGCTTACATTAAGTAATTATATAAGAATGGATTTGTTTGTCCAGGGATATAATACTTGCCCTGGTCCTAAAGGAAACAAAAGGCACTTTCCAATCTCTTCATAGAATTCATCAACTGAAAAGAGGAAGAGGAAGAGGAAGAGGAGATAGATGGCTTGGATCAGGAAATGTTTAGTTTCCTACTTAGATGGCAACACCAAATACTCCTATGCTCCTGACAGACAAATTTAATCAGTGTTTGTTTTTTCACCTTGAACCTGTCCTGACTTCAGAATCCTTCTCAATTCAGCCTAGCTACTATTAATTCTAGTTGGCACAGGAGATAAACCTATTCGCCATCTCTGGTCTGGAAGATATATACTGGACATCCAGATGAGAAAGTCAGTGAGCACTTAGATGCATGAGTCTGATTTGCAGGAGGGTCAACAAAAGTAGAAATACATATTTGCTAGTATTCAGTGTGGAAATGGCAGGCAGGCGGTGGATGGGAATGAGATCACCTAGGGAGAGTCTGACTTAGATATCTAAGGACATGATTCATTCTTTGGGGGAAAAGGGCACGTGTTCTATTCATTTATGTTGTCCTTAGCACAGAATTTAGCCTCAGGGGATTTTCATTTATTTCTGCAATCTCCTAAATTTTTTCCAAACGTGGACTACAATCACCTTAATTCAAATATCTAGGGTAGTGATTCTCAAAGCATATTCCTTGTAAGGAAAGGATCATCAATCTCTGGGAATTTGTTAAAAATGCAAATTCCTAGACTTGACCCCAGAACTACATCATCAAAAACCCTGGGGGTATGACAGCAATCTGTTTCAATAAGCCCTCCCAGTGATTCTGATACACAACCAAGTCTGAAAACATATGCCTCTAGGTGACACAGATAAACCTATTATCTCTCTTGGGACGGAACTATGGGATACCTTGTCTCAGTATAGTTAACTCTACACTCTTAAATGTGCCAGGATATAGATATACCCTTCTTATCTACAGGTTAATCATTGTCCTGATTTCCAACACCCGTAATCTTTTATCTAACCCAGATGTAACAATGCTTTTATTCCACAGGCTGACTCTGATTGATTGATAATGGTTGATTGGAGATGTTAGAAAAGACTGGGGGAATATGTAGGGTCTGTGTGAAAGAATGCAGTGATCTGCTAGGTCCATCATGGGTGCTGTTGGGCTGATGTCAGGTATTCCTCCATCCTTCCAGGGTGTTACACTGATCTGCCAATTTCCAAGAATACCAGCCTTCTCAGTGCAATATAAACAAAAAATGTATGTATGCTTGACTCTTTAACTATGACATCTTCCTCCAATCCCTGATCATAAATTAGTTCACACAGAGCCCACTTGGCCTGAAATACAAAAACATGAAAAACAGAGTGGGTGGGGGATATAAACCACAAGTCTTATTTGCCATAGTATTAAAATGTAGAAGAAAGTTCTACATTAAGTTATTTCTCCCTGTGTGTTCTACCTGAAATCATCTTAGAGTTTATCCAGCATTATGATGAAACCTGGTTAGTGCCTGGCTTTATGTCAGCAAATTACCCTAAGGACATATTTTACGTAAGTTCAATTCTAGAAAAGCATTGTAAATGTGGCAAAATATCAAAAGCATTTTTAAATAATTTATGACCTCCATTCATTCAACAAATATTTAATGAGTACTACTTAGTATTGTATTAAGGTTTAGGAATCAGAAATGGATCATACATAGTTCATGCTTCCAACAACTCTAGAAGAAACAAAGAGTCATGATAGCTCACTGTGGTAAGACCTGTGATAGTGGTAAAACCAGGAAGCAAATGAAGGAGGTACATATGTGAAGACAGGATGGAAAGGATAGAAATAGGAAGATTTCAGGAAAATGCAGAATGAGAACTGAGCTCCAAAGGACAAAAATGAGTTAAATGGAAGAGCAGAGAAACTACCATGTGGGAAAATTTAGAGGTGAGAAATAGCATGATGTTATTAATAACATGTAGTTACATGTGGCTAGAGGCAAAAGTATGTGGGGGAGGGAAGGAGCAAGTAGGTAAGATGAAATTTAGGCTGCAGAGACGAGTAGAGACAAGTACCAGCTAAGGCCGAGGGGAAGTTTCTTTGAGGACTAACCAGCTCTGAGTTCATTTTGATTTCTGCTTTGCCATCATTTCTCTGTGCTACCGTTCAAAGCAATCCTGGAACAGTTCACTCTACATCAATTTCATCAATTTGGAAACTAGTCTGGTAAAAATAGTTTGAAAGAAATTATGCTGTCCTTGGAAATTTTGAGGAAGAAAGACTGCTGGCATGTGTACATGGCCATTTCTTTCTGGAAAGACTTGCTGTTGGATATGGCTATTGTTGGCTTTCTCCTGCTGTACATGGGAGATTTGCCTACCTTCTAGAATCCTGATAAGTGTTACTTAATGGCTTTTGGTGGAAGTAGAGGGACCATTGCAGAGGCCTACATTCTCAGATTTAGAAGAGCCCTGATTGTGCAAGCCTTATCTGATTCAAACACCCTCTATATAGAGCCCCTTTGAACAAGTTGGGGATTGCATTCAGTTGCTACTAACAGAAAACTTTAAAACAGTGGATTAAACAAATGGGATGTTATTTTTCTTTTGCCAGAGTCTGCAGTTAGGTAGTGTGGGGTTTACATGGTAGCTCTGTGAAGTCGTCAATACCCTAGGCTTCCTTCTTTTCTGTTCTGCTTCTCATACCTATAGGCCATCTCATGAACTCATGATGGTCACTGCAGCACTAGCCATCTCATTTCCCAAACAAGAAGCAAGAAAGATTTGGGCAATAGCAAAACCTGTGTGCCAGCAGACTCTGACCCCTTTGACAGTTTTGTTCAGAAACCCTACCCAATTGAAAAAGAAGATGTGGTCCATATATACAATGGAATATTACTCAGCCATCAGAAAAGATGAATAGCCACCATTTGCATCGACATGGATGGAACTGGAGGAGATTATGCTAAGTGAAATAAGTCAAGCAGAGAAAGTCAATTATCATATGGTTTCACTCATATGTGGAACATGAGGAATAGCACAGAGGACCACAGGGGAAGGGAGGGAAAACTGAATGGGAAGAAATGAGAGAGGGAGACAAACCATGAGAGACTATGGACTTTGGGAAACAAGCTGAGGGTTTCAGAAGGGAGAGGAGTGGGGGGATGGGGTAGCCAGGTGATGGGTATTAAGGAGAGCACATGTGGTGATGAGCACTGGGTGTTATATGCAACTAATGAATTGTTGAACACTACATCAAAAACTAATGTACTATATGTGTTGGCTAACTGAACATAATAAAAAAATTTTAAAAAAGAAACCTAAAAAAAAAATAGAAACCCTGCCCAATGACTTACTTATATCTCATTGGCCAGAAGTTGCTATCCAAAATAAAATTGTGACATAGTAAGGAATGAGAATATAACATTAATTGGATAGACAATTAAGAATCTGCCATATCGGTGGTCTGGTTTGAAGCTGGCACCCAGCTCTCGTAACTCTTACTGCTAGTTTCTCTTTCCTTCTGCCTCTCAAAATGCAAGTGCTCTGCCTGAATTCTCCAATTCTGCCGTTCCTACTTTGTGTCTAGTGTGTTATCAGCATTGTGTTTCCAAGCCACTTTCCTCTCCTTAACACAGTTCTCCTTTTTTTATCCTCTCTTCTATTCACCACTGGTATTAAGGCATGTGCTCCTGTGGGTGCACACATATGTACATGTATGTGTGTTTCCAAAGGCTCTGAGCTCATGCATAAATGTGGAATTATTTCCTGAGGAAGGACTACGTGTTTTATATTTATGCTTTACAATCTCCATTCATGAAAGAGCTCAATTGCTTTCCAACCCCTCCTCCCCTCTGCCTTTGGAAAATTATCCTTAAAGAAAACACAGTGGGTTGTCCCATTTGTCAGCAAATGAAATAAAAAAAAAAATTAGAAAAGAAGCCCATGCCTCTCATAATTAGAACTTAGGCTTACATCTGTGTCCTGGAAATTGAGACTTTAAAAACAATTCCTTAAGGGCTAATTAGAGGAAAGTTGGTGGTTGTGTGTTTTGGCAAGGGTTTCTTTGCAATAAAATACTGAGAAAAGATGGAAGGATGACTTCACAGCACTGTTCTGAGTTCAGGAAAAAAACTTCAGTTACTGCTATACTGAATATTTTATCAAGCATATACTTCCAAATTTAACCCATTCCCTGGATGTTGTTTACGTTTAATCAGCTGGAGACAGATTAAAAATGGAATGTAATAAGACTAAATGACATAATTTCACAATTAATGTATAGAATCATTCAGAATAAGTACAGATCGTACGGTCTTTGGAAGGGGTACTGATTTCTCTGCAGAAGTTTAGCTCATTTGGTCTGAGGAAGAGTACATGGGGATAATCATTTCCAAAAGCAAACAAGCATATGGGAATTTCTTTATGAATTAGAGAAAATGTCTGGCAAAGGAGAGGGTGATCCCAAGGTACTGCTTTGGCCCATTTCCTGTTTTGTTCATCCACAGCTCTTTCCCTCTAGCCCATCCTCGTCTTGTATTCTCTTCCGACCTCTCTCATGCTACCCATGTGGAGAGTTATAAAGCTGGTTGTACATGCTTTATTTTGGGGGGTCCTCCTAACCAGCTCCCTTTCCTTAAATAAACAGCTTCACATGAATGTAACAGAATATAAAAACTTTGCTTTAAAAAGATTCTTTCAAAGATTCTTAGGTAATACCAATTCCTGAGTTTCCAATGAGAAAATGAAGAGTGTGTTTTGGATGCTCTAACACACCACCTATGTGCAAGGAATTGTTATTACCATACACAGGCTGAATTGTCCTCTATACAGTTAGCACACACACAGACCTAAGCCACATGCACAAATACATTTGTATGAACACACACACATATACATTCATGCACAACCCTTTAATGTACATGTGAATATTTCTTCTGGAGTCCTAGAATTGTCTTTGCTAGATTTAAATAGTTCATGCATTTTTCATTTTGATAGATAATGCCAAATTTTGAACCCAGAAGGGATGCATAAATATGTACTCTTCCCAACAGTTCATGAGGTTACTTATGCCCCCATATTTTCATTAACAGAGCTTATTAGCAAACATATTTTTGCTCATCTCAAAGATGAAAAATGGCCTTTCATTTTAATTTGCACTTCTGTATTCATGAGGTTGAACATTTTTATATGTTTATTGACAAGTATCTTTTTTTTAATAAATAGACTGTTCATATTCTTTGTACATTTTGTTGCTGGGTTGTGTTATTTTTCTTTATTTTTAGTGAAAAGGATGTTAGAAGACAGAAAATTGTGGAGGAGATATTCCAGGCTGAGGAAATGCTAGAGAGCAATGTCAAAGTGGCATGAAAGTGCATGGCAAGCCTAAGAACTGTCAAGTTGGCCAACATGTCTGGAGTGTAGGATAAGTAAAGGCTGTGGGAAATGGTGCTAAGAAAATTGCTCTATGTCAAGCCAAACTGAATAGGTTAACACTGCACATGATTATGAGAAAAGTATTTCTTGATGCCAAGATCAGTCTCTGTGCATAAGCATTAGTGAGGATTCACAGTCAGGCTGTGGACCACTATTCGCTAACTGCATGGTGAGGAATTTTAGGTATCTTATCAGGTGGAAGACTAAAATCTGAACAGCATTGCAGCAAGCAGCTGGGAAACACTAGCTACAAAAACACCATCTGAAGCAGCACAAATGCTCTTGGCACGTCCCCAGTTTGAGAAGTCAGTAAACCTAGATTAGCTCCAGATTGGGCTCTCACAGACTGGCCAAACTTGAGCTAAGCATCTTCAGTTCTCTGGGCAGTTTCCTCATGTTCAAAAGGAGGTCGATCAGGAGGCTTTTATATTCTTTATAACTTTGAAATCCTGCCACTTATATTGTTCACATCATTAGATAGTTACACTTCATGATAGGCCATGATGTTTGTTTAGTCCAGAACATGAAGGAAGGCTGAGGGTATTGTGATCATATGTGAGTGCTCCTTGGAACCTCCTTTGGTGCCTGCTAATTAACCATGGAGCACACTAGTAATTTCCCAGGTACATTTCCAGGGATACAAACAAAGTAGAAAAATCTAACATTTTCAGGGTCATTATGCCTTCCATTTTTAAAGATATGAACATCATTTTCAACTATTCAGAAAACTCTTTAGGCCTCCTACATATTCTCTTTGATTTTTCTTGATCAACATATTTTGGAACCAACGTGCTCATTTGTCATACATGTCAAGTTGTGCACAATCTTCTTACAAGTATATTAATGGGGAACTTAGCCTTACTCAGACCCATTCTTCTCTATGTCATAGGACCTAGGTATGATTTCATTATTCTTTAATAGAAGAACTATTTCTTCCATCACTAAATGTTATAGGAGAGAAGACAAAATCTGATTGCTTTCATATGTAACTGCTAACAAAAATTATTTCTGGATAGCTATATACTCATGAATAAATTCATTTTATTTTAAATTAATAAAAAGAAATTAAGTAAAAGCAACAATTGGTAAAATGAGAGGTCCAATATTTCCACAATCATACCTGTGATCTTTTATTAGAGAAATTTTATGGTCTCTAGTATGGCTATAACTGTGTATCATTTATTAAAATACATAAACCCTTTCCTTTCAAAGACTTTGTTGCCATCAATTTTAACTGCTAGATGAAAAATTTTTGTAACAAAGCTAAACAGTAAAAATTTCTTTACTAATACTTTCAATTAAGCATCAACATTTTTCAGTTATTAAAATCAAAGCAAAGCTCTCATAATTAAAGTGCTCTATTTTATTTAGGAAAACCATTTTTCTCTTTCGAAAGGTTTCATGGACTATGTATCTATAAACTCTGGCTAATGCCATTTTTTGATATGTGCTTAAGAAGTTGACAAAATCTGTAAGAGAATTTTATTTCCCAATCCCTAACCCCAAATTAATGCTAGAAATAGAAGTAAAATTAAAAACCTTTTTGATAAGTGAATGAACTAAAAGGCTTTCCTTCATAAAGCACTTCCACTTAACAAAGTCATGATGTTTACATGCTAAAGACATTGCCATCCTATTTAGATTTTAACTGTTACAAAAACAAATCGCTTTTTGTTTTGTATAAGGCACTTGAAAGGCAAAAGAAAGCAATTCGTTATTCACTGACATTATCTAAACTGAAGCAAAATTTAGTTTTCTTTGTCAAATTGACAACATCTTGACTTTCTATTTAGTCAAAACTGGTATATCATAAAGTCAACTGAAAATTTATTTGGAAGATATTGAGGTACTCCCCCTTGCCAATAAATCAAAGGCCTGGGAACCCTATGAGAGGCAAGCACATGGTAGGGTCCACAGAACAGAAAAAGGCTAGCCAGCTTCCTGAAACTCCTCTGGGTCAAAAGCCAATCAGAGCCAAAGGTTTTGGAGACTGGGAAGAGGTAAATGCTCTTTTTCCAGAATAAGGAAGCTGCACCAAATGTGTGAACACAGCAGTTCTAGTTAAACACATAGAACCCAGGGATTTTCCCTTTGCAGATATTTGGCACTGTTAAGAGAAAAATTTATTGATAGAGGACCCTTCACACCAAAAAAGATCTGGCTATTATCTCTAGAGTGGTATTTGCCAGGTACAAGCTATGAGATTGAAATTGGCCTGCCCTGTAATTCAGAAATGCTACAAATTTTACAGATGCCTTTCTCATTAAAAGCTTCCAGAAAAAAAATGAGTAAGGTTACTGGTATCTACCCTATTTGGAGTACCTTTCTGTTATCAACCTTGTTAATTTACTGGCAATCTATTTCAACTGTCCAAGGTCTATTCACAGTTCAAATTTAACACTTTTTAACCTCAATCACTCGAAAATGAAAGTGGGAAAATGTATTTACAGGTTCTTGCAAGAACAACAACAAAAAAAAAAAAGAGAGAGAAAGGGAGAAAGAGAAAGAAAGATGGAAGGAAGGAAGAAAGGGCAAATGGCACCAACTTTCTATTCCCTTACTTCCTACTCTGATCTCAAAATAGAAGATTTTCATAGGCTGGGTAAACTACCTAAGGGTTCATGTATTAGGAAATGGATAGGTACTACATTGTTGACCTCCCCTAGGTTAACATTTCGCTGCTAGGCTCCCATTTGTGGTTTGCTTGTTTTTACAGGAGAATTCAAGATGGAGTCAAATTAAAACTCAAAGTATCATCTGGAGAAGTAAAACATGTACTACCATGTAAATCTCCTGATTAGGGCTCTCTAAAACTGGTCTTCTTCATTGTTGCAACCCATAAGGTAAGGCTGTCTTCTCACAGGTACTTCTCAAAGGTTCAATTGCAGTAGAAATGGGAAACTCATGTTTCACTGTTTAACTAGTTTACTTTGCTTGGGAAAACAAGACATGGCAAGATCAAATGTCAAGCATTTATCTTTCCAGTTAGTGCTTACCTAAGCAAAATGATATCCAATCAGTATCATTCTCCAAGTTTGGAACATTAGACAGACAACCTGTATTTCTCTTTTTTAAAAGGGAGAGAATGGGGTGCCTGGGTGGCTCAGTCGGTTAAGCGGCTGCCTTCGGCTCAGGTCATGATCCCAGGGTCCTGGGATCGAGCCCTGCGTCGGGCTCCCTGCTCAGTGGAGAGTCTGCTTCTCCCTCTCCCTCTGTCTGCCTCTCTGCCTACTTGTGCTCTCTATCTCTCTGTCAAATAAATAAATAAAATCTTTAAAAAAAATACAAAATAAAAGGGAGAGAATACCAATATTCAGAATAAGAAAATCTTTAATTCACAGGCTGATACCTGCTTCATCCTTTCTTGTTCTAATTAAGATTATACAATTATAAATAGTATTTTAAGACATCTCTATATTCCCTATATTGCCATCATGACTTAGACATAATGTTTCATAGTACAGTTTGAAATGGTGAAAATGGGCTCTGATAGATAACAGATATAGGATACTGTAAGGATTAGCACTTCAAAGGAACATTCTATTTAGTGCACAGAAATGGAGTTTTACATGTACCAGGAATTTGGGAGACACACAAAAGATTGATGCATGGCTGAGGCTGTTCCAAGAAGCACACCATGCATAAAATGGTTTCTTTTTTTTTAATCAAAATTTAATCAAACCTCAATTACCCAGAATGTTTTAGGGAAAGGGAAAATATATATTTTTTATTATATTATGTTAATCACCATACATTACATCATTAGTTTTTGATGTAGTGTTCCATGATTCATTGTTTGCGTATAACACCCAGTGCTCCATTCAGTACTTGCCCTCTTTAATACCCATCTTATTTAACCAATGAGGATCAATGTCTTAATTCACTTTTCCTTCAAAATTGCAAGTTCTTTGTAGACATTATAGTATGCTTTCTACATCTTCATGTTTTTTCAATCCCTCTGATTGCTAAAAAGAGTCCAGGCTCATAAAGGATGCCTGATAAATATGTAGTGGTTTTCCCAACAGACTATAAACTCTATGGTGGCAGAGACAAACCTTATCAGTCCCGTATATCACACTGTATATCCAGTGCTGACCCAATGTCTGATACATTGTAGGGCTTCAAAGTATTTCTTAAACAAATCAGTGGGTTAGTGAATGAATGACCTCACTATGCTCCAGCAATAACTGAATGTGCAAACTATGAAGAAAACCGCATTTATTCAGCCCTTTCTATTCAGACACATTTGAGGAAGAAACCTGAAAGTGGGAATTCTCAACATGGTTTAATAGATCTAGGAAACCTCAATTTGAAATGGAATCAGTTCATGGAAAAATTTATTCAAGAATCATTATGTACAGATAGCAAGACCTACAGCTAATCCTGATTCTCCAATATTGCCCTTCCCCAACTCCCAGCACATTATAACAGGGAAATACTTCAAAGGTCAGAAAGCACACCTTGACAATGGAGTTGTTCACCCTTAACAGCCCTGGTGTAGAAAGACTGAGGCAAGCAGCCTCAAGTGATTCCAGAAAAGATTCCCCAAATCTTTCTTACATTAGCCAAAGGTGAAGTGTGGAATAACATAGTGAAGTTGCAATTCGTTGGCACGCCAAAACTCGTCTTACTGGAAAGACATTTATTCTACCATTCCATTGGCTAGTGTCAATTGGCAACTCTTTATAAAAAAGTGTTAAATTCAGGGATACTCTCTAAAGTTACAACCTAAAGACCAAACTCCCCTGGTCCCTACTAATCTATTTGTGTCAGACCTTATAATACCAATGGAAATGACAACAGAACGCTCTCTGTGGAAGTATCTACTACTTACCAATATATCCATATAGGTTGACCTTTATAACCAGAACTCATTTGTAATTAATTCATTAAATAACTTATTCTCTAAATAATGAAAACTTCTATTATGTTCTAGTCATGGTTGTAGACATGAAAAATACAAAATTGAGCAATACGTGTTCCCTGCCTTCAAGGATATTGCCACAAAAGAAAAGGCTTATGGTACAATTTTGTGTACAATGATATGAAAGCACAGAGGAAACAGAACTTCATTGTCCTGGGTGGTAGAGTAGTTTTGCAGAAGAAATGACATTTGAGCAGCATCTCAAAAGAAGGAACAAATATTCAGTAGGCAAGCAAGACTAAAGGCCTTCTAGGTAGAGGAACGATATGTTTTCAGAGTGTGTACAATTGGTATTTTGGAGAAAAGAGAACCCCATGTTGCTAGAGAGTTGGACATTTAGTTGGACTGGGTGGTTATAATGGGTGGTGAGTGGCTAAAGCAGCTTGGATAGTTAATAAGACCTTTGTATTTTATTTTTAAAAATTTTGACTCTTCCTGATAACTGAAAGGAATCCATCAAAACTGTATTTAAAAAAAACCATCTGTATGTCTTCTTTGGCAAAATGTATATTCAGGTCTTCTGCCCCATGTTTCATTTTTTTTTATTATGTTATGTTAATCACCTGCCCCATGTTTTAGATAATTTATGGAGGGCTCTTTTTTTTGGTGTTGAGTTGTATAAGTTCTTTATATATTTTAGATATTAACCCCTTATTTGATATATCATTTGCAAATATTTTCTTCCATTCAGTAGGCTGCCTTTTCATTTTGTTGATGGTTTACTTTGCTGTGCAGAAGTTTATTTTTTGCTTTTGTTTCCCTTGCCTAGGAGATATGCAAATGGCCAAAGGACACATGAAAAGATGCTCAACATCACTAATCATCAGCAAAATGCAGATCAAAACCACAATGAGATATCACCTTACACCTGGCTAGAATCAAAAAGACAAGAAATAACAAATGTTGGCAAGAATATAAAGAAAAAGGAATCCTTGTGCACTGTTGGTGGGAATGTAAATTGGTGCAGCCACTGTGGAAAACAGTATGGAGGTTCCTCAAAAGATTAAAAACAGAAATACCATATGATCCACTAATTCCACTACTATTTACCCAAAGGAAGTGAAAGCACTAATTCAAAAAGATATATGCAGCCCTGTGTTTATTGCAGCATTATTTACAATAGCCAAGATATGGAAGCAATCCAAGTATCCATCTATAGATGAATGGATAAAGAAGATGTGGAGTGGGGACGCCTGGGTGGCTCAGTTGGTTAAGCATCTGCCTTTGGCTCAGATCATGATCCCAGGGTCCTGGGATTGAGTCCCGCATCAGGCTCCCTGCTCAGCGGGAAGCCTGCTTCTCCCTTTCCCTCTGCCACTCTCCCTGCTTGTACTCTCTCCCTCTCTTTTTCTCTCTCTCTCAAATAAATAAATAAAATCTTTTAAAAAGAAAATGTGGGGTGTATGTATACACACACACACACATACACAAGAATATTCCTGAGCCATAAAAATGAATATCTTGCCATTTGAAACAACATGGATGAACCTAAAGTGTATTATGCTAAGTTCAGTATTAAATTAGTCATCTTAAAAACATGCCCAAATCTAAAGGTATATAAAAAATAATTTGATTTTATTTTTAAAATGTTTTCAGTGAGTTTTCAGTTTTCATATTTCCTTAAATGTTCTTAGGAAGGCTGCAGATTCATTTCTGCTTCTGTCAACTATAGCAATCATTAGAAAGGAATGGGAGAGAAATATTCTCATTAGTGAAAAACCTATTCCCAGAGAACAATTAAATGAAATATTCACTAAGTGACAGATCTTAGAATTTTTAGCATGCATTGTGCTTAGAAGCTTTCATATTTGCTCCACCATAATTGAGAGATACTAAAAAGTTTGCCAAAGTCTCAGAAGTGAGTCAAAAGCAGAATTCCTTTTACTTTTGATTAGTAAGTAGTGATGTTGGGACGCCTGGGTGGCTCAGTTGGTTAAGTACCTGACTCTTGATTTCGGCTTAGGTCATGATCTCAGGGTTGTGAGATGGAGCCCTGCATTGGGCTCCATCCTGGGCATGGAGCCTGTTTAGAATTCTCTCTCTCTCTCTCTAAAAAATAAGATAAAATAAAATAAAAATAAGTGGTGGTGTTAATATCTGTATTAAAGTCTCACCTTCCGGCTGAGTTCCAAAAGCATATTGAGGAACAATTAAAGTGAGGTTTTGTATGAATAATGAAGTTTGGTAATAAAGACTGTACTCTGTCTTGAATGAGGATTGCATTTCTACTCCTACTTTCATTTTAGTTCCACAAAGTTCACTAAAATGTGTTTTGGGGAACAAAAACTTCATCTTGATGACACATCACTTTTGCTGGAAGAAAAACATACTAATGCTTTCAATTAAAGATGAGAAAATGTTGCCAAAAGCAATAAAAGCCCCCACTAGAATTTTGTTTTACCTTAGGAGGCCTAATGCAGTTAATTCTCAGAACTCTTCCATCTGTGACCCCCTATAGAGCAAGTTCTTGGATATCAGACTTTGGTCCCAGATTTTCGAGGTAAAAGGTTAGGCATGCCCTAGGAGCTGACATTTCCCTAATAGTTTTTACAATTTCAGATCGAGTTAGCCTTGAGTACTTCCTGAATCTATTCCTATTTTAATGCCACTTCTATAAAATCTTTCCTTATGCTTCCAACCTTCAGTCATATTCTAATAGTTTCCTTTGTCTGTAATACCATAGGGCATTGGTCTTGCAATTTCTAGACATCAGGACACTTGTGTTGTAGTTAGAGGTGTGTGTGTGTGTGTGTGTTTATTTATATTTATATTTTATAAAATCTCATACCTGATATTGAACTCCTTGAGATGTCTAACCCATTATAGTGCCCCTAGAATCTTCAAAATAAAGTAGACTCCAGAATCCTGGTGAAGTCTAGAGCCACAGCAAGACCTAAGCCTTTGAAAATTTATAAGCTAGAAGTAGGCATGTCCCAAGATCACCAATTTATCTTCTTAAACTTGCTCACTTCATTTGTAAAAGTACTGTAATTGTTGACAAGAATGTCTCCCCCACCAAATTATTATCTTGTCAAGGCAGAACTGTGAAAGATTGAAAAGCTTTATGAGAAACCCATGAACACTGGAACCATTTATGCCTGGTTCAGATTGTGCAACTGTCACTTACAGTGTGGCCTTGTGTGCTGGATATGTAGCTCCCTCCATATCCATTCTCTATCTTCCTCCATCCTATTCTCTGCCTGGTGGGCTGTTATGAAATACATAAACAGACTCATTTGGTTTGGTTAATGGAAAACCCCAAGGAAGAGATTTGAAGGAGAGTGAGATCTGTTATGTGGGCAATGCCAGACTGGTTGTATCCCTAGACAGACTGTCACTGTTGCTCTAAAGGAGTCCAGCTTTACATAATTCTACCCCTCCTTCCAGGTCCTTTCACACTAGAGGTGGTGACAATTTTGCCACTACTAATTGAGGTTCCTGCAGTATCCTTCAAGGTTCTTCTCTATTCTACCCAAGCCCCTATAATTAGTTCTTTCATTAAAAACTTACCCTACTCCACAAATTATTCTAATTTAAACAGATTTTCTGTTTCTTATGGAGATCCTAACTGATAAATGTTAGAAAAGTCATTAGGGATCATAGTGACTGCCACTCAAAGTTGTCGGGAGGAATAAATAAGAAAGGGCATATTAATAGTCTGCCTACCATAAATCCTGTTGTATAATTGGCACTCAGTAGACAGTAGTGATAATTTTTATTATTTTTCAGGTCTATATCCAGGCATCAACCATAGACTCTGGTATAAACAAGATACTCATTAAATGTTGGTTATATGAATAAATACAATTGCAAAAAAAAGGCCAATTTAGTCCTCATTTTAAAATTGATCCACTATCATTCTACTTCAATTTTCCTACACTCTTCCTCATGGTTTTCTCTACATTCAAATAATATAGATCTCCTTTGGTTGTGTCTCCAGGACCCAAGCTATATTTTAAGTTCTTTTGGATTCGGAACTATAATTTAAGCTCCTATTATTAAATAATTTCTATTCCTTCTCACAAAATGGGAACTTTAGGAATAGACTACCCATTCTGCCAAGTAATTTTATGTGTTTCTGCTGTTGTGTTAAATGTAATTCAGTAAGAGCATGTGACAGGTTGAAATTTTGATACTAAGGTATCATTTTGATACCTAAATATTAGCAACATTCAAACAGCAGTGAGTTACTGGAGAAAACAAGCACACTGGTAGCAAAACATTGTCATTACTTTTTTTACAGTTCATAATGTATTTTCCATGTCATTTCATTCCAAAAGAACACAATGTCCTTTTTGTACTGTACATTTGTGCTTATTGTCCTGTTCAGTCATACTGTAGAACTGGGATCCTTCAACTTTTTCTCTTGGTTTCCAACAATGTCAACAATCTCAAATTATTCCAAAATATGTCATTATACCAAGTAATCATCATACCTGCCTCACTTGGATTTGTTTGAAGTGACAAGCTTATTCCCAGAAGGGAGACTCAGGATTTTTAATCATTTTATAAACCTAATGAATTGGAAACAAAGCTCCTTACTTGAATATCTGAAGAACATAGTCTATATAAAATAAATGTTTTAGCCTTCACTATTTCATTAAAGGTTAAATGACAATCTGGGAGCAATAAAAAAACTATTTTCTTTCACTGTGTATATATTTTGATTTAATTCCTTAAAGAATTCAGATGTATCTCACTTCCAAATCAAATGTAGTTTATGTATTTGAATCCCTGCCATGAAGACTACTCTGGGTTTCCTAAATGTATAAATCCCTAGGTGCTTTACTCCAGAGGCATAAGATAATAAGATGGTAGATTGAGTATACACATCTAATTTCACTTCCTCAAAAAACTCCAACAGGATCCACAAGGACAGAGAGAACAGGAGTGATTAAAACAGCAACAACATTTTAGAAGTTGGAAAGCAAATGAACCAATAATAATTGGCTTAGAACTAAGAAAGCTGAATCTCATGCAAGACTTAGGAAAAGTGAGAACCAACCAGATTTATAATAGAATCCTTACAGATTCAGGAAATATTAGCACTAGGTATTTATTGGGCATGAAAGGGAGATGCTAAAATAAGGAGAAAGGTAAAAACTGTTGAAAAACATTCAGATTTCTAGATCCCTTATCCAGTCTATGTCCCTAGGGAATGGCCTCTGTCCCACTCCAGCAGATACCTGCCGATTTACCCTCTGGAAATACAAAGCACAGTTGAGGGCATGTATACTAAAAAACAGGGATGTTAAATGACCATGAGCCACGTGCACATCAAATGCTGAGAATTCCTGGCTCTCCTTCCTTAATTCTGAGTGTTGCTCCCAGATCCTGGCAGCTAGCCAGATCTTTATCCATCCAGAAAGGAGATAAAAAAATCCTTCTCAATGAAATTTGATCAAAGAAGAATGATATAGATATAGAAATGTGGCATTCTTTAACAAAAACAGTACTCAGATAATTTTACAATAAAATTCAATGTCAACCAATCAGATTCACACACTCAGAACCTCCAAACATCATTTTCTTCCTTTATCCTTAATTATGAGCAGATAATCAAGGGTTATCAGACATCTGACAAAAACTTCAAGCAAGGAAAATGAAGAATAACAGAAAAAAAGTAAAACATATATTGGAAGAAACAGAGAATACAGTGGGGAAGGAAAACTTCAGAACACTCTTAGCATTACCATAATCAGAGAAAGAAGACTAGGTCCTACCTATCACATTTCCATGGGTGGGGAACTTTAGGATTTGTAGAGGCTGAAAGCCTTG
The DNA here is from genome assembly GCF_004348235.1 of Phoca vitulina. Taxonomy (NCBI): domain Eukaryota; kingdom Metazoa; phylum Chordata; class Mammalia; order Carnivora; family Phocidae; genus Phoca; species Phoca vitulina. The sequence continues at coordinate 2,187,383 of NW_022589742.1, forward strand.
CCAATATACCACAGAAAGTGATTTATAAAAACATATCTTTCTTTTCATGTTTTTATATAAAAATATTTCATAGCTTAAGCATTGAAATGCAGTAGGGATTTATAATGCAACATTTAATAATATCCCATTACATAGCTTTCTTTTCACATCCCATTTTAACCCCCAGTATCTACTTCATGGGTTTTATTCAATACATTCGTAATGTGCAAAGAAATGCAGGTTGGGGGCGGTGGACAGAGAGATAGGGAGAGAGGAAAGAAGGGAGTGGAGAGAGAAGGAAAGATTCCACTATAATGCCTGGTATGGGATAGTTTATTTTCCTATAAACACTGGAAGACACTATGCACATGCTATGCAATTGGTTTACTCCCTCATCACCTCCATGGACATCCATACCAAGATGTATGTATCACTGGACTGATATGTAGATCTATAAATATAGGCAGTAGATTTTAAAATTAACCTCTGGATACCACAAGCAATGCTGTAGGGAGAATTATTTTTTTGCAAAATGGAATCTTGGTTTTTCAATGTAAGACTTGTATTTATCTAACAGCATTTTGTGTATTCATTTTTTCCATTGTGCACTTCAGTAAAACTCTAGCTAATGCCATACTTTAAAAATGTATGTATGACAGATCCATCATATACTTTGGTTCCTGCTATTGCCAATCCCCTTAACAGTGTCCTTTTTTATGGCAAACCTAGGAGGTTTTTGTTAAGGCTTCATGTAGCAACTAACTAAAAATTACCCAAGTAGGCACATACCAGTTGCACTGACTCAAGATTTTACTTATAAAAAGTGAAAATAAAATGTTCAATATTTTGGAAAAGAAAAAACTGTGACCAATGGTAAGGGTAGAAGGGTAATAATAGTTCTACCAGATAATGAGGTATTATGAAAAATAAGTTATAAGCAGGAGCTCTAGAATCTGGGTGACTGCATCTAAATCTCAACTCTGTCACTTACATTGTAGCCGGAACCTGGGCAGATTACTGAACTTCTCTGAGATTCAGTGTTCTGATCTTTAAAATATTGGGTCAGTAAATAAAAATCAGGTAGTAAATATTTTGGGCTTTCCAGACTATATAGGTTCTGTTGTTTTAGCACAAAAGCAACCACAGACACTATATAAATGAATGGGTATGGCTATGTTCCACTAAAATTGTATCTGTAAAAATAAACAGCTGTGATCTATATTTGACCCCATATGGACAGTGGTTTGCTGGCCCCTAAATCATAGTGGTATGTTATATACATATATATGTGTATGTATATATAATATGTAACACATTATATAATATATAAACCACATATATAACAAATATATGAATAATAATATATATAACACATATACACACACACACACTTTAATGATTGTCATCAAGAAAGAAGAATTCAAGCAAGAATGTAAAATATCAACATCTAAAACACACATAAAAGAGATTTAAAATAAAGGATTACTATGAACTAAGAAGTTTGGAAAATACAGTCTAATGGAGGATTTCTTCAGAATTATACAATAACAATTTTCACATACAAAATTGCAAAAAAAAAAAGGAAGGAAAACCAGAATAATTGACCCGAAGAAATATAAAATTAATAACTATATTCTATACATCTCACTTGGTCCCTATTACAAAATATAATAAAGCAGAGCTCATTCTAACAGTTGTTTACAATTGAGGGGCAAAGCTCTGACAATCTAGCCCAGAACACAACCTGAAAAGGATATAACTGTGATACAAACAATAAGAAAGTAAAATATGAAAGTACAACATTATTGACTATAGAGGAAAATGTTTTCATTGATCTTTTAAAAAATATATTATTTAAAATTATTTTTGTCAGGCTTAGGTTTATATTTAGTAAGACAAATTTCTCATATCCTAAAATTGCTTTACCAGGGAGAGAGTACATATTTTTTTCACCAGTAATAAGAAATATTAATCATTCCATCATGTCATTTCTGACAGTTGCATATTGACTCTATTTCTTGGCACTATCTGCAAAAAGGATATTTCACTATTAGAAGCTCTTATGGGATCTGAAAAGTTAGTTCAGGTTCCAGAAAGACCTAATTGCAAATATTGGGTTAGGTAACATCAACGTTTCTAAATAGTCCTTCTTTGTAGCAATCCCACTTCATACTGGTTTTCAGAACACGTTATTTTACCAGGTTACTTTATCTTAAAATCTCTGGGGAGTAACTCATGTCACAGTTTTCTTTATGCAAATATTTATTGAGTACCTACTATGTGCTTAAGTTTTGAATGAGGATTGAAAAAATTACAAAACAGTATAATTTGACACAAATTATTGGTAGGAAATATTAGGAAAACATTTTAAGCAGAACACACAGAAATATAGCAAGATCTTTGTAGTTTATCTGTGAAAGAGTGATGGTAATTCCTCTATAAAACCTTTCTATGCTTTATTTGACTTCCTATGAATTTGCATTTAGAAACCATTTTACTGCTTTATAATATAGATGGAATTGACACTGATAAATAAGCCTTACTCATTGTGAAAATAAGTAACCGACCTTCCTAAAAATAAAGCACAAAGACAACCTAAGTGAACTTTCAATTTCATGGCCCACAGTCACAGTTGGGACAGGAAACGTAGCCTCGAGAGTGATAGAATTCTACCCTTTGTCCCCATCTCTATTTTAAGAAATGTTCTTCCTTTGAGAAATCGGAATAATGCCTGAAGGAAAAGTACATTAATAATACTAGAGATGTTTGACTAGAGATGTTATTTGAGAGAATGGTATAGTTATTATATAGTGCTCCACAATGATGCCTTCATTGGAAAAGTTTTATTTTATTTTACTGATTTTCAACTTACTTATGGCCTCTAATTGTATTAAGTGTTAAGTATATGCTGTGACCTGAAGGAATACACAGATAAATGAAACCTAAACCCTGCCCTCAAAAAGCTCATGGATGGGCAATATTTTTTGTGTTAAAGAACTAGATAGTAAATAATTTTGGCTTTGTGTGCCATATGGTCTTTATCACAACTACTCAACTCTGCCCATGTAGCATGAAATTAGCCATAGAAAATAGATACATGAATGTGTATATGGTTTTTCATTTTGTTTGTTTTTGCCTAATCAGGCAGCCAAGCTGAATTTGGCCCACAGGCCATCATTTACTGACTACTGATCTAGCATCAGAACAACAGACAGGTACATACACACATACACACACCCACACACACACACACACACACACACGTCAATGCTTGTCCATTTGTAGGGACTGGCTAGAATGTTGTGTTTAACTGGATTCTGAGGCTGCAGCAGGAAAGTATGGCATAATCAATTAGCTATGCATTGGGGTGGTTGTAGAAATATCACCTACCTATTTTAACATGAAAGACAGACAATAACAATAAAACACTAAAATTTGTGGGAAAAAAAGCCATAAGAGACATATGTACATAAGTCAAAAAGTGCTTAAAAGATATTGAAGTGCCAGAAGGGATTGCTAAAAGTTTTACAAGAAAGAACAATAAGCCTCAGTGTCTCCAAATCATCAATACTTGTTCCCAACAATATATTTTAAAAACCATATCGTACGCCATAAAGAAAAAGATAAATATAGTTGACTAGATAAAAATTAAAGATTTCTATATGTCAAAAGATGATGAATACATTTCTCAAAAGACAAATGAGAAACCAGGCAATATATGAGACAAATATATTTGACAGACAAAAGGCAGTTTTACATAATATAGTTTGAACTTTATACAGTTGAAGAGTAATTTCTTTATACAAATAAAGAAATTAAGGACAAAAACGCCAAAGGAAAGGACATGATTAGCACTTTAAAGAAACTCCAATGGCTTATTTACATGTATAAATATGTGAGTATTACTGTTAATTAAATAAATGTTTAAACAAAATGAGAAGATAATTCTCAATAATTACAGATGACTAAATGAAAGATGACATTTAGTGCTTCAGAGTAATGGTAGTATCACTGCCTATAAGCTGCCTGTACATTTATTCATGCATCTATGTGGTCATGCATTTACTCATTCAAGCATTTACTGAGCTCTTATATGTCCACTGCTTGAATAGAGAGCAAAGCCATGCACTTTCTGTTCACTAAAACCTCCCATTATAATAATAAAGCTAAAGATGTGAAAGATCTAAAGGAACTGTGATTAAAAATTTCCCAGCTAGGGGAAGTCTCAAATGTTTCATTTCCACTCCCCAAAAGTACAAATGTAGGGGGACTTCTACACCTACTAGGGGTCCAGAGACCTACATCCTTTTGTAATACTTGTAGATGTTCTAGGGCTTTGCAGAAAAGGTTCTTCCTAGGACCATCAGATGGAGATATGGCAAAGTCTTTAGGCTCAGGCATCTGTCCCACTAGATAATCAGTGGGTAAGGTGCTGAATGCTGACAAAATGAGGCCTTCATCAGAGGTATGGTGGATGAAAATGAAGGTATGGAAATAGTTATGCTAGGCAACTAGAAATCAAAAGAGAAAGGGCCAAAAAAATAAAAAAAAAAAAGCAGAGAAAGAGGATATGAGTAATAGAATCAATTAGCACAATGTTTATAGCAGCAATGTCCACAATAGCCAAACTATGGAAAGAGCCCAGATGTCCATCGACAGATGAATGGATAAAGATATGGTATATATATATATATATTATACACATATATATATATACACACACACACATACACACACATACACACACATACACAATGGATTATTACTCAGCCATCAGAAATGATGAATACTTACCATTTACGTCAACATGGAGGGAACTGGAGGGTATTATGCTGAGCGAAATAAGTCAGTCAGAGAAAGACAATTATCATATGGTTTTACTCATATGTGGAATATAAGAAACAGCACAGAGGACCATAGGGGAAGGGAGGGAAAACTGAATGGGAAGAAATCAGAGGGAGACAAACCATATGAGACTCTTGACTCCAGGAAACAAACTGAGGGTTGCTGGAGGGGGTTGGGGTGGGTGGGGGATGGGGTGATTGGGTGATGGGCATTAAGGAGGGCACGTGATGTGATGAGCAGTGTGTGTTATATACAAATGATGAATTATTGAACATTACATCTGAAACTAATGATGTACTATACATTAGCTAATTGAATTTAAATAAAAAGAATCAATAAGCACAAACTAGTATATAGAAAACTTAAATAGATAATACACATTATTTTTAAGCAATCAAGGAATAGTCTCAAAAATTGACAATGTACAAGTTCACAAAGAGAGCCTTAAAAAACTTTAATGAATCATTATCCTACAGACTATGTCCTTTGACTATAATAAAATTAGAAATAGATTTTTTAAAGGATAGCTTAATCTAATATGCTTAGAAACTAAAATCATACTAAATGATTGGATTAAAGAAGAAATAATTTTAAAAATTGTGAGATATTCCTAACACTACTTAGCACTAGAAGATTTGTGACACAAAACTAACATAGAATGCTGTGAGAAATTTACTGCTTTAAATACTTTTATCAGAAATCAAAAAATATTGAGGACAGATAAGCTATGTGTCCAGCTCAACAAGCTGGAAGAAAGGGCAACAGAGTAAATGCAAAAGAAACCAGAAGGGAGGAAATAGAAAGACAGAAAGAAATATAGACCAAAAGAACAATCACAACATCAAGAAATGATTACTTAGAAAGACTAATAAGATAAACCACAAGTGAGACATGAAGAAAAAAAAACTAAGACTCAAAATATGAACAAGGAAAAATACTATAGCATCTTAAAAAGGAATGAAATAATACGAGTAAATACTTGCCAATAAACTGGAAGCTCAAGAAGAAATGAACATATTGTTGGGGGAAACAATATAAATGACTAAATTTTGCAGAGGAAATCTGTAAGGCCAATAGTTTGGGAGATTTATTTGTTTTGGTATAATTTTTAACACATTTAGCCTCTTTCCACCACCTCACTCACTTCTCCCCAGGAAGAGACAGGGATTCAGTTGGTAAATTTGTAAGAAGCACTGGGGCATGCTTCACTCAGCCCCTTCTCAACCACTTTCTTTTCACAGGATCAGCCCTACTAGCTGAAAGGTGAATTCTGATCTGCCATGTGGTAAGGGATCTAGTGAATTCAGGGTGAACTATTAGCAAGTCCACTTGGGTAGAGATCTAAAGTCACAACTTGCAGTCACCTTTATCTGGATCTCTCTCTGACACATGTATCTATCAATAGGTTCTAAATAATGAGAGGGAAGAAATTGGTATTGTTAATTAGTCCCTGTCACAAACTCAAATACACATAACTAGGAGGTATAGCTCAGTGGTAGACCATTTGACTGCAAATACACATAACTATTAAATAAAAATGGTAATCAGACTCTCATCTACTGCTCCACATACAGTGAAGCCCTAGATCTAGATGGTTTTATAAATTTTAAAAAATATTCAAGGAACAGGCAATTCTCTCTCTCATACATGTGTATCATAAAATTGAAAATGAGAGAAACCTTACCAACCCATTTTATAAGACTAGCATAACTTTGATTTCAAAACTGAGAAGAAACAGATCATGAAATGAAATTTAAAGGACAATTTGGACCACAAGGGAAGGGAGGAAAAACTGAATGGGAAGAAATCAGAGAGGGAGACAAATCATGAGAGACTATGGACCCCAGAAAACAAGCTGAGGGTTACAGAAAGGAGGGGGGTGGAGGGATGGGGTGACTGGGTGATGGGTATTAAGGAGGACACATGTTGGGATGAGCACTGGGTGTTATACACAACTAATGAATCATTGAACACTACATCAAAAAAGAATGACGTACTATATGTTGGCTAAATGAACATAATAAAAAAAATTTTTTTAAGAAACCTAAAAAAAAGAGAAAAGAAAAAAGAAACCGAACTCAATGACTTACTTATATCTTATTGGCCAGAACTATCACATGATAATCTCTACCTGGAAAGGAGAATGGGAAATATAATCTTTTGGCTGGTTGTGTTGCTATCCAAAATAAAATTACAACATAGTGAGGTTTCAGGTGTACAATATAGTGATTTAACAATTCTATATATTACTCAATGCTCATCATGATAAGTGTACTCTTAATCCCCTTCATCTATTTCACCCATCCCCCTACCCACCTCCCCTCTGGTAACCATCAGTTAGTTCTCTATAGTTAAAAGTCTGTTTCTTTGCTTGTCTCACTTTCTTTTTTTACCCTTTGCTCCTTTGTTTTGTTTCTTAAATTCCACGTGAGTGAAATCATATGGTATTTGTCTTTCTCGGACTTATTTTGCTTAGCATTATACCCTAGCTCCATCCATGTCACTGCAAATGGCAAGATTTCATTCTTTTTTATGACTGAATAATATTCCATTGTATACATATACCACATCTTCTTTATCCATTCATCAATCGATAGGTACTTGAGCTGCTTCCATTATTTGGCTATTGTAAATAATGTTGCTATAAACACAGGGGTGCATGTATCCCTTTGAATTACTGTTTTTGTATATTCTTTGGATAAATACCCAGTAGTGTGATTGCTGGATCATATGATAGATAATTCTATTTTTAACTTTTTGAGGAAACTCCATGTGGTTTTCCACAGTGACTGCACCAGTTTGCATTCCCACCAACAGTGCATAAGGGTTCCTTTTTCTCTACATCCTCACCAAAACCTGTTGTTTCTTGTTGATTTTAGCCATTCCTACAGGTATGAGGGGCTATCTCATTGTAGTCTTGATTTGCATTTCCCTTATGATAAGTGATGAATATCTTTTCAGACACATGATTATTTTTTAAACTTTTTATTTAAATTCAATTTAGCCGGGGCGCCTGGGTGGGTCAGTCAGTTAAGCGTCTGCCTTCGACTCAGGTCGTGATCCCAGGGTCCTGGGATCAAGTCATGTATTAGGCTCCCTGCTTAGCGGAGAGCCTGTTTCTCCCTCTCCCTCTGGTGCTCCCCCTGCTTGTGCTCGCTCTCTCTTTCTCACTCTCTCTCTCTGTCAAATAAGTAAATAAAACCTTTAAAAATAAACAAATTCAATTTAGTTAACATATACTGTATTATTAGTTTCAGGGGTAGAATTTAGTAATTCATCAGTTGCATATAACCCCCAGTGCTCATTACATCAAGTGCCCTCCTTAAATCCCATCACCCAATTACCCCATCCCCCCACCCACCTCTCCTCCAGCAACCCTCAGTTTGTTTCCTAGAGTTAAGAGTCTCTTATGGTTTTTTAAAAAGCTTTTTCCAAAAACTGAGAACAGTTGGAAACTTCTTTAACATGATTAAGTCTCCACAGCAAAAACAAACAAAACCTCTCCTAATTACTGTTAACACATTAGGCACATGACCTTCAGGATATAAATATCTGATATTGCCTCTACATTCAACCTAGTACTGGAGGCCATGATCAATGAATACCCCCTAAAATTAAAAGGTATATGATAAAGATATCACCACATATCAGATGGTGCAGGAAAAGTATGTTGAGAATAACAAAATTGGATAAACATCAAGGATTTATGTTCTAAGTATATCAAAGACAAAGTTCACTAACAAGGAATTAATATCCAAAAATTACAAAGTAATGATGGAATCAACATGAAAAAGACAAGAAATCCAAGAATGAGAAATGTTAGTAACCAAAAAACAATTTTAAAGATAGAAAATCTGAATAGATTCATCACTAGTAATGACCAAAGTAAAAGGAGATTGTGTTATCAATCAAATTTCTTTAAAAATTAAAACTTGGATAATACCAAGTATTAGTTATCATTTGCTGTGTAAAAAAATTACCCCAAAAAGTAGTGGCTTAAAACACCAAAATCTATTATCTCAGAGTTTCTATGGGTCAAGAACCTGTGGGTAGCTCAGCTGGGTCCTCTGGCCCTGGGTCTCTTACAAGGCTACATCGTCTCAAGTCTCATTTGGAAAGGACCAAATTCCCCGTCCACAAATGTGGTTGTTGATAGGATTCAGTTCCTTGTGGTTTGTTGCACAGAGGGCTCAGTTCCTCAAGAGATGTTCCTTGAGATGTGAGCCTTTTCACTGATTATCTCACAATATGCTTTCATCAGAATGAGAAAATGAGAGGGCAAGAGAGACTGTCAGCGAAAAAGTTATAGTAAGAGGAAACCTCATTATGTTAATAACTAATAACATCCCACTACTTTTGCCAGTTTCTATGGATTCTATTCATTAGAAGCAAGTCACTAGATATATCCTACACTCAAGGGTAGTGGATTACACAAAAGTGTAAACATCAGAAGGCTGGAGTCATTGGAAGCCATATCAGAAGTTGCCTTCCATACCAAGTATTAGTGAGTGTGTAGGGAAACAGGTAATAATATAATTCTATTGGGAAACTAGATTGGTACATTTTGGAAAGCAATCTGGCAATAATTAGCAAAATTATTGCTTATATACTGAATGTCTGTGTCCCTCTAAAATTCACATGTTGAAGCTCTAATCCCCAGTGTGAAAGTATTTGGAGGTGTGGCTTTTGGAAGGTTATTAGGGTTAGAATAGGTCATGAGAATGGGGCCTAATAATGTAATTAATGCCCTATTTAAAAAAAGAGGAGATAGCGCTCTCTTTCTCACCCATCAAGGAAGGCCATGTAAGGACATAAGAAAAGGGTCTTCATCAAGAACCCAACCATGCTAGCATCTTAATCTTGGACTTCCAGCTTCCAAAACTGTGAGAAATAAATGTTTTTTGTTTAAGCCAGCCAATCTATGGTATTGTTATAGTAGCCCAAATGGACTAAGAATTATGTGTATCTAAGACCTAGAAATTCTATCCTTGAGTGTATATCCCAGAGAAATATATGCAGAAGTCCATAAGGGAACATGATTGAGGATGTTCTTCACAGCATTGTTTGTAGGAATGGAGTGGAGAGCTAACACAGGTGTTCCTCAAAAGGGGAAATAATGGACAAGCAAAACTTGGTGCATAAATGCTAATGGAATATGATGCAGCATTAGAAGCAATGAGCTAAAGATACATATAGCCACATAAGTCGAACTTAAAAAACATAGTGTTGAGTGTATAAGTTAAGAAACAAGATCTACGGCACAATACTATGCATTCAAACACCACATATTTAAGAAGGCCACATATTTCACAAGAGTACAAATATACGCAAGGACATAATTCAAACACATCAGAGTTGATGCCTAATGGCAGGAAGGAAATGAGTGTTGGAATCTAGGAAGAAGAAAAACAGATAAAATATAAAGATAAAATATAAATAAAATATAAGAGAAAGAACCTTACAAAACTCAATGACAGTAACATGGTCAGAGTCCAAAAATAGAATAAAAGATAAAAGCAACCTTCATGGGTGGGCAGTTAATTATAATCCCTGCCTGTAAGTCACAGAGCTGGCAGAAAATAATCTAATCAAATCAGCAGCCTTTAATGCCAAATGCTATAGGTAGAGAGCTTATTCATGGGAGCTTTTTGTTAGTTTGTAAGATGAGTCATATTTCCACTGATATTTAAATTCAGCCATATTGCTCTTGGAGGGATTTTAGGTAAAATATCCCAAACACTAGCTAACTAAGGGAAGGACACAGCAAAATAAACTGCTGAGTAGGGGTGGCCTTAGAGAACAGATTGCAGGAAAGATTCTTTCTCTACTATGTGCACTACCACAATTGAACATGGGGATATGAGGAACAGTGGTAGTTCAGTTTAGGAAAACTTTTGGGGGGATGTTAAAGAAAAGCCTCCTTTCTCTAACCAAACCATTTTTGCCTCCGTATCATTTCCCCTCCCATCCAGAGGTGTCAGGAATGGTACTTTGAAATGTCAGAGCCACATTTTGGCCTCCCCAGCAACCTCCCCAACACAGAGTGATGTCATAAGTAGTGCTTTGTGATGTCTGAGCCCCACCTTAGCCACCATTGGCTGGAGGACAGCCTAGCTGACCAATCAAAGCTGGAGGGTATGGGCCTTCATTGTCCTGGGAAGAGTTATATGCAGTAGAACAGTTAGGAGGGCAGACAACTGGGGCAGACAACTGGGAAGCTTCAATATGTCTAAGGTAACCAGGAAACTACCACAGCCCAATCAGGATATGGAGCGACCAACTTCAAGGTCGGAAGAGAGGAAAAAGATGAAGACTCCCTATCAACCCAGGTCCAGAGGTGGTGACAAAGTAAGATGACCCTACCCAAGCTACTCTTTTCTTCATTGATTTCCCCTCCCCCAAGAATCTTAACCTTTGCTCACCTGGCACAAACTCCTTCCTTAGCCCTGACATCTCCTCATGATGCCCCCTTTTCTATCAATATCCCATCTTCTTCCCCTAAGCCAATGATGCCCTTTTGGCCTCACTCTGTTGTTGTTCCAGGTACTGAAGACAACCCTGAAGGTAAAAAAACCCCTCCACAGGAGTTTGAGTAAAAAAGTCCCAGAAAAAACTACCAACCCTGTAAGAAAGCCTAAAAAAGCTAGAAGAACACCACTCTTTGGTCACTATCACAGACTGAATGAGACACTGAGGCAAAATGAGCCAGAGCAAGCCCAAGAGAAGGTGGAGAAGCCTACCACATCAAACGATGACCAGGGTGGCCAATAACTCCAGAGTGAGGCCAGAGACTTCAGTAACATCTGCTAAGTCTCCAGAGGTCTGGTGGCTGAGAAATGGACAATCGTGTAGACATTGAATTCTACAGCATCAGGGTACACTGATGGTACCTGAAATAAAGCCAACCTGTTGTGGTAATTCGTGTGGGTGTCTATGACTTCTCTCATGGTGGGATCAGGGAGGGAAGGGAAGAGGCAGTAGTACAAAAGGGAAGAAACATGGGGTAGTGTAGGGTTGGGGGCCAGACCGGGCCAGACTGGCAGAATCACAGTTAATCAGATCGTGGGGATAAAGACTGGGTCAGGACTGAGCACTGAAGACAAATTTCCTCCTTAACACTTGACCTAACGGGCAAGATGAGAAAGGGCTTGGTGTTTTTGCCTTTGGGAGGTGGGGGCGGCAGGGAAGAATGACGTCAAAGTGTAGATTGCCAGAGCCTATATGGGGTGAGGTGTGTGGGTGGCAGTACCATCCCCAAAGCTGAACAAGAAATAACTTCCAGGCCACCAACCCCAGGGTGGTGTTTTTTACATTTTACCCTATAACGTCAACAACTAGTAGTCCTCAGAAGAGCCAAAAATCTCACCCTAATGAAAGTTACTAAAAGCACCCTAAAGATGAAAATAATGGTGATTGGAAGCCACAAACCCAACACTGATTAGCCCACTTTCTTAAGAAATTTAGGGTGGAGCAGTGACTTTCCAAGGGCAGGGCAATGGGAACAGTCTGCCTTCAGTGCAGGCAATAAAGGAGAGCATTGTCTACAGAGAATTCTAAACGTATTTGGAGGGGAGACGATCTTTTATTTTTGTTCTCTCAAAGTTGTTCTTTTTTCTGAAGAGACTATCACTGTAAATGAGTTTATTAAAGTACAATTGACATATAATAATTGCACATGCTTAAAGTGACAGCTTGAGGAGGTTGGTCCTATGTATACACCATTAAACCATCACCACAATTTTAAGAGAGAACATAACCATCACCCCCAAGTTTCCTCCTGCCCCTTGGTAGTTGCTCCCTCCTCCTATCTCTCCCTGTACCCCCATCCTCAGATAACTACTGATTTGCTTGTTAGCTCTATGGATTGTACTGATTCCACCAGTATAAAATGCTACAAAATGTAAACCATACTAATTTTTTCCAGCTTCTTTCACTCAGTATAATTACTGTGAGAACCATCAATGTTCTTGCATACATCAATATTACACTTTTAGGTTATGATTGTTTTGTTGATAATTCAGTAGCATTTATTTTATTTTTTTTAAGATTTTTTATTTATTCATTTGAGACACAGAGATAGAGAGAGAGAGAGAGAGAGCATGAGCAGGGGGAGAGCAGAGGGATAAGGAGAAGCAGGCTCCCTGCTGAGCCAGGAGCCCGATGTGGGGCTCGATCCCAGGACCCTGGGATCATGACCTGAGCCGAAGGCAGACGCTTAACCATCTGAGCCACCCAGGTGCCCCGAGAATTTAGTAGGATTTAAAGGATGCTCCAAAGTTGCTTTAGTTTCATTTTTTTTTAATTTTGAGATTATAAATTTACATGCAGTTGCAAGAAATAAAAATATGCCTTATACCCTTAACCTTGCCCCCCCCCTCCAGTGGTAACATCTTGCATGTCTATAGTATAATATCAAAATCAGGAAGGTAAGATTGCTATGATCTATTTACCTTATTCAGATTTCACCAGTTATACATGCACTAGTGTGTGTGTGTGTGTGTGTGTGTGTGTGTAGTTCTGTGCAATTTTATCACCTGCGTAGTTTCCTGTGACTACCACTGTAGTCAAGATACAGAAAAGTTCCATGATAAGGATTCCTCTTGCTATTCATTTACAACCACAGCCACGTCCTCCCTCACCCCTGGAAGCCAGTAATTTGCTCATCTCCATAATTTTGTCATTACAAGAATGTTACATAAATAGAATCATTCAGTATGTAACTTTTTGTGATCGGCTTTTACATTCAGCATAAATCCCTTGAGACCCATTCAAGCTGTTGTATCAATGCGTTTTTTTCCTTTATTGTTGGGAATATTGCATAGTGTGAATGTACCAGAGTTTGTTAAACCACTCATTTATTGAAGGACATTTTGGTTTTGATTTCTGGAATTACAAATAAAGCTGATACAATCATTCCTGGATAGGTTTATCTGTGATCTTAAAGTTTTCATTTCTCAGAGATAAATGTCCAAGAGCAACTGCTGGGTCATGTGGCAACAGCAAGCTTAGTTTTGTAAGAAACTACCATGCTTTTTTTTTCCCCCAGAGTGGCTATACCATTTTATATTCCCACCAGCAATCTCTGAATGATAGTTTCTCTGCATTCTCACCAGCATTTGGTGTTATCATTAAACAAAAAATTGTTAAGTCATTCTGGTGCCTGTATAGTGATACCTCATTGAAGTTTTCATTTGCAATTCACTGATGGTTAATGTTGAACATCTTTTTATGTGTTCATTTGCTATCTGTATATCTTCATTGAAATTTCTATTCATGTCTGTAGCCCATTTTATTTCTTTCTTGACACTTGCATGATCAAGCTTTAATGAATTTGAACACAAGGCACAGTTTCCAGGTGTACATAAATATATCTCCATTTTACAGTTGTTTTTTGCTTCTTCTACTTCAATCTTTTTGGACAGTGATAAGAAAATCTTTAAACTTGTTCTTATTTAAGCAACAAGAACTTCCTTAATAGGACTTTATGACTTTTTTTAAGAGCTGATCATCTGAATTTCTAGGACTTCTTACAGTAAATATTTTGTTTATATTTCCTTTCTACCCACCTACCACTAGCTGGTTGTTGCTAGTTGTCTATAGATAAATAATGCTTTTAATTTCTGTATCAACACAGAGCCTCTTTGTTGGTTTCTCCAAGGTAGTATTTTCTTCCTCTAGTATATTATTACAGTTCCTTTTGGTTTTTATTTTTTCCCCCAATGAAATAAATATGGGTGCTCAATGCATCCCCTAATTATAAAATGCTGGATTGGGATTCCTATCCTTGACATTTATGATGATCTATCAGGGACTTCTTATGTATGCATTTTCACTCCTACTACAAAGGCACAGGTCTGCTTTGTGACAGAGGGCTATCTGTCACTCCATCCATCTTTGGTCCTGCAAATGTCCTTTTGGGTATTGCAACAGAGTCCAGACTTTGCAGAATACAACACATGTGAATCTTAACAGCATTTTTAGTCTATATTGTTAAAGTGGGTCACATTGAAATCCTGACTCTCCCAGTCATAGATCCACTTGGTATTTTCAAATTTAAAGTCATATAAGACTAGAGACAATTCTACATCCATACTGTATTGAGGTTTCTGGGGATTTTTCATCTATGTTCATCGGTTCATCAATAAACTCTGGCCTCTCCATTCCTTGGCCAATCAGAAAGACCATCATACAACAGGCTTAATGATAAAGGAATCTCTGGTCAATCACTGCAAACTGAAATAACTAAAAAGGTTCTTGCAGTTTAGTTCTGTCTCTCCTCACTCAGGCTCTGGTCTATTAGCTGTACTTAAGCAGAGAGAAAGTCCACTGAAAATTAATCATTCCATTGGCTACATCCACTTTACACAAGTTTCTGAAATTATATGTGCCAACATACCTCTGAGCCACATAATTCATGGTTATAATATCTAAATCAGCATAAAGGAAAAAAATAGCAGTAAGTCTTCTCAAGACAGCTGAACCTAGTACTGAAACAGGGTTCAACAGAAGCCCAGGCCAGTATATGGATGTCTGGAGGGAACACCTGATGGAAAATGCAGCTATGATGGATTTTTTAGCAGCACTGTGGACTTTTTAATTATTTTTTTATGTAGCATCCCATGATTCATTGTTTGCGTATAACACCCAGTGCTCCATGCAATATGTGCCCTCCTTAATACCCATCACCGGGCTAACCCATCCCCCCAACCCCTCCCCTCTAAAACCCTCAGTTTGTTTCTGAGTCCATAGTTTTTCATGGTTCATCTCCCCCTTCGATTCCCCCCCTTCATTAGCGCTCACTACAGCACATACTCTTCCCAATGTCTATCACCCAGCCACTCCATCCCTCCCACCCCCCACCACTCCAGCAACCCTCAGTTTGTTGCCTGAGATTAAGAATTCCTCGTATCAGTGAGATCATATGATACTTGTCTTTCTCTGATTGACTTATTTCACTTAGCATAATACCCTCTAGTTCCACCCACGTCATTGCAAATGACAAGATTTCGTGTTTTTTGATGGCTGCATAATATTCCATTGTATATATATACCACTTCTTCTTTATCCATTCATCTGTTGATGGACATCTTGGCTCTTTCCATAGTTTGGCTATTGTGGACATTGCTGCTATAAACATTGGGGTGCACGTACCCCTTCAGATCCCTACATTTGTATCTTTGGGGTAAATACCCAGTAGTGCAATTGCTGGGTTGTAGGGTAGCTCTATTTTCAACTTTTTGAGGAACCTCCATACTGTTTTCTTTTTTTTTTTTTTAATCTTATTTATTTATTTGACAGAGAGAGACACAGCGAGAGAGGGAACACAAGCACGGGGAGTGGGAGAGGGACAAGCAGGCTTCCCGCGGAGCAGGGAGCCCGATGCGGGGCTCGATCCCAGGACCCTGGGATCATGACCTGAGCCGAAGGCAGACGCTTAACGACTGAGCCACCCAGGCTCCCCTCCATACTGTTTTCTAGTGTGGGCTTCTTTTAAATTAAAATCCTCTGAATCCTTGCCCCTTGGAAAGTGAGAACAAAGGTCAAGAGAAATCAATAGTCCAAAGGCACTTAACACCCTTGTCCGTTGACCCACATCAGTGAGAGTTGAATGTCTGTCTGCTTTCTCATGGTCAAGTCTTAGAGCCTCAGTTTTCTTCAATAATACTGTGTTTTCCTGACTGGCAAAGCCCTAGTATCTCTAGCCCAGATAGGCTATCCTTAGGGCTACATGGCTTTGGACATTAGCACTGAAATCAAATGCACACTTAGTTTTTGCAACTCCTGAAGAATTTTCTCTAACGTTTGAGTTCTTGTTATTGTTGGCCCTCTCCTATTTAAGTCACTGCATCTCCTTCTCTAGTTCTTGCACTCTTTTTTAGAAGTTCCTCAGTTTAGTATCTCACTATGTCATTTTCAACAATGAGAGGACAACCCCAGAAATAAAGGAATCATACAGGTCCATCCTACCTGCTGATCAGAGCTACACCTGTAGCTCCTTTTCCTGAGTTTTTTTAATTCTGTTGAATGTCAAGGGTTCTTTATATATTTTAGACACAAGTCCTTCATCAGATATGCGATTTACATTTTTCTCAGTCTGTAGCTTGCCTTTCATCATCCTTATAGGATCATTCAGAGAGCAGAAGTTTTTAATTTTGATGAGGACCATTTTATGGATCATGCTTTTGGTGTCAGGTCTAAGAACTTTTTACCTGGCTTTCAGTGCTGAACATCTCCTCTAAAATATTATAATTTTACATTTCGACCTGTGATCCATTTTAAATTCATTTTTGTATAAGGTATGTAATTTAGGTCAAGGTTTAGTTGTTTTACTACGGAGGTCTAATTACTCCAGGACCATTTGTTAAAACGGCCAATAGTTATTCTTCCTCCACTGAAGTGCTTTTGTACCTTAATCAAAAATAGTTGGGCATATTTGTTTGGGTCTATTTCTGGGTTCTTTATTCTGTTGCATTGATCTGTGTCCATCTCTCACCAAACACTATACTGTATTCATTATGGTGGCTACATAGTAAGCCTTAATACCAAGTAGAATGATTCTTTCCATTTTATTTTTGCACTCTGTGGTTTTGTTATCAGGCAATGCTGGCTTCATAAAATGAGATATAAAATGCCCCATCCTCTTGGATTTTGTGGTAGAGATTATAAATCGGCTCTTCAAATGTTTGGTAGACTTTTCCAGTAAAATCACATGGGCCTGGACACTTTTTCTTCAGGACTTTCTTAAACTAAAATTCAATCTCTTTACAAGATATAAGATTAATTATATTGCCTATATAACTTTGTTGGGGGGGTTGTGGTAATTTGTGGTTTTTCAAGGAATTGATCCATTTCTTCTAAGTTTTCAAATTTATGAGCATTCAGTTATTAACAGTATTCCCTTATTATTTAATAACTGTAGGATTTGTAGTGATATTGGTCCTGGTCTTCTCTAATTTTATCTTTGCCAATCTTGCATATAGTCAATCTTGGTATATGTTCTGTAGGCACATGAAACAAGTGTGTATTGTGCTATTGAGTGGAATGTTCTATGTTTACATAAATAATATTCTCTTCGTCATTGTTTTGTTCAGTTATTCTATTCTTGTTGATTTTTGTCTAGTAGTTCTATCAGTTACTGAGTGTTGGGTGTGTGAAGTCCAATGCTAACTATGGCTTAGTCTAGGTCTCCTTTCAATTATCAGTTTTTGCTTTATTTGGAAACTCTGTTGTTTGGTTGACACACATTGAGAGTAGATATATCTTTGATAATTTTATAATCATGTAATGACTCTCTGCCTTTAGTAATTTTCTTTGCTATGACATCTACTTTATCTGATATTAATATAGTCATTCCTGCTTTTTATTTTGTAGTAAAACATACCTGACATAAAATTTTCCTTCTTAATGATTTCTAAGCACACATTTCAGTAATATTAAGCACATTTATGTCGTTCACAATGCTGTAGCATGTGTCAGAATTTCCTTCCACTTAAAAGGTTGAATGACACCCATTGTACATATACACCATATTTTATTTATCCATTCATCCATCAGTAGACACTTGGGTTACTCCCACCATTTGCCTATTGTGAATAATGCTGCTATAAACATGAGTATACAAATATGTCTTCAAACCTGCTTATAATTCTTTTGTGTATATATCCAGAGTTGCTGGATCACACAATTCTATTTTTAATTTTAAAAAATTTTAATTCCAGTATAGTTAACTTACAGTTACATTAATTTCAGGTGTACAATATAGTGATTCAATAATTCTATACATTACTCAGTGCTCATCAAGATAAGTGTACTCTTAATCCCCTTCCTCTATTTCACCCATCTCCCACCCATCTCCCCTCTGGCAACCACCAGTGTGTTCTCTACAGTTTAGAGTGTTGTCTTTTCATGAACAGCCATTTTTCTAAAGAAGACATCCAAATGGCCAACAGACACATGAAAAAGTGCTCAACATCACTCGGCATCAGGGAAATCCAAATCAAAACCTCAATGAGATACCACCTCACACTAGTCAGAATGGCTAAAATTAACAAGTCAGGAAACGACAGATGTTGGTGAGGATGCGGAGAAAGGGGAACCCTCCTACACTGTTGGTGGGAATGCAAGCTGGTGCAGCCACTCTGTAAAACAGTATGGAGGTTCCTCAAAAAGTTGAAAATAGAGCTACCCTATGACCCAGCAATTGCACTACTGGGTATTTACCCCAAAGATACAAATGTAGTGATCTGAAGGGGTACATGCACCCCAATGTTTATAGCAGCAATGTCCACAATCGCCAAACTATGGAAAGAGCCAAGACGTCCATCAACAGATGAAAGGATAAAGAAGATGTGGTGTGTGTGTGTGTGTGTGTGTGTGTGTGTGTGTGTGTGTATGTATAGTGTGTATGGAATATTGGAATATTATGGAATATTATGCAGCCATCAAAAAAACACGAAATCTTGTCATTTGCAATGACGTGGGTGGAACTAGAGGGTATTATGCTAAGCGAAATAAGTCAATCAGAGAAAGACATGTATCATATGATCTCACTGATATGAGGAATTCTTAATCTCAGGAAACAAATTGAGGGTTGCTGGAGTGGTGGGGGGTGGGAGGGATGGGGTGGCTGGGTGATAGACATTGGGGAGGGTATGTGCTATGGTGAGCACTGTGAATTGTGTAAGACTGATGAATCACAGACCTGTACCTCTGAAACAAATAATACATTATACTTTAAAAAAAAAAAAAAAAGATAATAGGAAGAGAAAAATGAAGGCGGGGGGAATCAGAGGGGGAGATGAACCATGAGAGACTATGGACTCTGAGAAACAAACAGGGTTTTAGAGGGGAGGTGGGAGGGGGAATTGGTTAACCCAGTGATGGGTATTAAGGAGGGCACGTACTGCATGGAGCACTGGGTGTTATACGAAAACAGTGGATCGTGGATCACCACATCAAAAACTAATGATGTAATGTATGGTGACTAACATAACATAATAAAATTTAAAAAAAAAAAGAGGTCTGCATTCTTCCTTCAGAAAGTGGAAAAAAAAATCTCCATCTTGGATAATTATGAAACTCATGATCCAGATTTACATCGATACTATAGCCTTCAAAAATTAACCACTTTCCAAAGAAGCTAAATGAAGATTTTTGTAACTAATGGCGTCTAAAACATTTTTCTTCGGCAAGTGGAAAAGAAACTACAGTGGGATATACAAATTTGTAATCAGTTCACATGCAACTCAGTTAAATACTCATAACTCAATAAACATTAACACTTATCTTTACATGTGTATGCCATGATATGATGAGGTTCAACACTGTACAACTTGTTCCTTTCACTTAATCCTTATTCTCTTAGGGAGCTTGTATTTGTACATTATATGGAGAACGTGACTATCCAGCACTCTTTTAAGATACTACAGCTGAGACCAACTTGTTCTACCATTATTACTACCTGAAACTTATACCTTCTCCACATGTTATAAAAATAATCTTAAAACTACACATGGTATCGCCCAAAAACCAGTATTTGCAAGACTAATTTGTGATGTTTTATCTAATTATCTGAATGGGGAGAACTGGAGACTAACACTCCAATCACTAAAATATCTTGGGAGATTTCTTTCCTACTACTTCCTTTGTTCTGTATCAGGAAATCCCTCTGGTACCATCTAGAAAAACATCTGCTACCCTTCTTGTCTTTATTGTTATCATTTCACTATTTGCTTTATTCCAAGCCAATATTGAGCAGAAATTGAAAGTGAGTATACTCAAAACTAGTCCTTCAACTCATTCTCTTTTTTTAATATCAGAGAGTGGACAGAACTAAAACATCAATCAATGCTAAGTCAATAACACTGAAAGAAAATGTTGTTTCTTGCTTTCCTAATCATCCTTCTTCTAATTACTTCCTGAACAAAATCTGACTTTGAAGACTGTGATGTGACCTTCATTTTGACTATCTTGAGTCAAATCATTTGGTATGTCAGCTCCCACTACTTGAAAACATAATTTTGAAAGTGGCAGTCTAAGTGATTGCCCCTAAACAAGGGAAGGGATACTATGTCTCAGCTCAGACCGATGGACTTGCTTCTCAGAGCCCCACATGATAAGTGATGTATTTGGCCATGGACAGCTGCTACAAATCACTGTTAGCCAAACCTGTATGTGTGGTCTGTTTCTTTCTGGCATGTAGACAGTCATGCCTTATATTGAAACATTTTGAATTGATGGAAGTTTCCTATTCATCTTATAGTATTGCATTTGAATTTCTATATTGTGTTTTCTGAGGGAGTATTATTCAGAACTTATTCTGCATACTTTTGTAGTACTTTACACCATAAATATTCTGTCAGCCAAACAAGGTTCCCTGTTTTCAGTACAACATCCATTATTCACACTCAAAAAGGGCACTGAAGATAAGGCTCAGCATTCTGTGTGAATCCTGGTTTCTAACGAGTGCTGGCCTTAAACATTTCTTCTGTATTTTGTGTACACAGGCCTAGCCTTCAACATCCTGCCAAGATAGTAAAATATGCATACAATACTTCAGAAAAAAACACTTTTTTACCATCATAGTGATAATTTATTTAGAACAGGGTATTTATATAGTCTTACTTATCTACCAAAAAGTTATGTTAATATTAAAGGCAAAATAGTAACTTCACATTGGAAGAACTTAGCAAACCCCAACTTAACTGATTAAAATGAGTATCACCAGAGCGCCTGGGTGGCTCAGTCGTTAAGCGCCTGCCTTCAGCTCAGGTGATGATCCCAGGGTCCTGGGATCAAGCCCCGCATCAGGCTCCCTGCTCGGCGGGAAGCCTGCTTCTCCCTCTCCCACTCCCCCTGCTTGTGTTCCCTCTTGTTGTCTCTGTCAAATAAATGTTTAAAAAATAAATAAACCAATAAATAAAATGAGTATCACCAACAAAGGGAGAAACTGACATCACACACCTAATGAAAGGATGCATCGAGAAGAACACTGCATCTTTTTGGTGTTATTTCTACAAAAAAAAAAAAAATGCATAACCTGAATCTATCATAAGGAAATATCAGATAAACCCATATCAAGAGATATTCTATAAAACAAGTGGCCTTTACTCTTCAAAACTTTCAATGTCATTAAATAGAAAGTATAAGGAAGTGTTGCAGATTAAAGGAGATTAAAGAAACATGACAACTACATGTAATGAATTACCTCAGGTGGATTTTGAAGAAGGAAATACAACTATGAAGGTTCCTATTTGTACACAGTCAAATTTGAATATGGATTTTGAATAAAAGAAGGGTCAGAAAACTTTTTCTGTAAAGGATCAAATAGATATTATACTTGTGGGTCATATGGTCTCTACTGCAGCTACTCAGCGGTGCTGTAGCTCAAAGACAGTCAGACAATATGTGGTTGTGTTCTAGTAAAATTGTATTCACAACAACAAGTAGCAGTGGTCCATATTTGACCTGAGGGCTATAGTTTTCAGATCCCTAAATTAGACTATTGTATCAGTGTTAAATCTCCTGGTTTTGGTAATTTTACTGTAGTTTACTGTTCTAGGATATACCTGCTAAAGGTATTTAGGGTAAAGACTCATAATATGTATGACTTAACTCTTAAATGGTTGAGGGAGCAGGGGAAGTATATTTCATATATACATACATGCATATATACATATACATGTATATAGATTATAGAGAATAAAGAGGGAGAGAAAATGTGATAAAATATTGATTAATCTGGTAAATAAAGGAATTCCTAGTACTATACTTGTCACATTCTATAAATTTGAAATTGTACCAAAGGTATCAAAAAATCTAAATTTAAAAAATAAACATGTATACCAGATAAATGTTTGTTTTTGTCATTGGTTTTCTAAACCTACATAGTCAATACATCATTTTAAGCTGCTCTTCTCTCATTCACAATAGCTATACTTAAATATTTTTAAAACTCTCATTTTTAAAATGTCTTGACTCAACAAGCACCCTATCTTTAGTTCTTTTTTTTGACTTTGAGAAATGTTCTTAAACTTAGCATTGAGATGGTATAGTAGAAAGAAATTTGTGAAGTCAGAGGATCTGAATTTGAACTCCATCTATGTTTATTAGCTGCATTTATAGACAAGTCACTTAACTTCTCAGTTTACTCATTTATAACTATGTCATAGTGTTCTGAGCACTGAGAGATAATGAATATGATGCTGTAAAATCCATGAAGTGCTGTGCCCTCATTTATAGCCACTAGATTTTCTAAGCTAAAGAGCAAATGCAAAATATACCATTGCATTTATAAGTGCTCTTAAAAGATCAGATGGATTTACTTGTATGAAGCTGAGGATTTTGAGACAAGATGTCAAACTGGTTGAGTTTGGAGAGGGAGCCCATGTTAAAAAGGAAACAAGGGAAGAGTCAAGATATTGACAGAACCCATTCTTACACTCATACCTGAAATAAATGTGTGAGAAATCCCTCCAGAGCCATAAAAATTGTTTGGGTCCCAGCATGGGGGGAAATGACTAATTGAAACTGGAGCAGGTGAAGGACCCAAGGCAGGGGGATAAGCTAGGGTAGATGATTCTATCTGTACCCATTAATTTCTTCTACATTGTGTGATCAAAGTGGGCTAAGTGAAGCATGGAACTGGAAAGTACCTCCCAATTACAAACTTACAAACCCGCTTACAAACCTCTATGTCTACACACTATTCCTGCACAAGTCTCAGAGTACTCAGAGCCTTCAGAAAACAGAATACATGTGGAAAAAGCAATGAAGTATAGAAATAAAAGCACAATTAAGAGAGTATTCGAGCCTGGGCACGTGGATCTGTACCAGTTATAATAATGTGGGGCAATCAAAAGAGAGTCTTCAATATAAAATTTAAAAATCCCAACAACATCCTGCTTTTAAAAGATATATTTAAACCTCCAATGGATAGGAGTGTGTGTGCCTGTGTGAGTCAGAAGTGTGCAAGACCAGAGATGTAGGATGAGATGTGTGCACAACCATGGGGAGGCTTTTCATACTAGTTATGTCTGCACATCAGATTATTTGGGGGGGGTAGAGGTAGGGAATGGGGGCTTTTGCAGATTAAAATGTTAGCCTTATAAAAACAAATGAAAACCAATATTTTTTTTTTTAAGATTTTATTTATTTGACAGAGAGAGGCACAGCGAGAGAGGGAACACAAGCAGGGGGAGTGGGAGAGGGACAAGCAGACCTCCCGCCAAGCAGGGAGCCCGATGCGGGCCTCGATCCCAGGACTCTGAGATCACGACCCGAGCCCAAGGCAGACGCTTAACAACTGAGCCACCCAGGCGCCCCGAAAACCAATATTCTTAATAATATAAATCTAAACCAACAAGATTTAACATCACAAAGAAACATGTTTTTTGAACCTGGTACAATTGAGGCAGTTTTTAAATATAACCACAGATTATTAGAGACTTCTTCATTCAAGAGGTGAGCTCCATTTCTTCTCTATTTGAATCTGGGCTAGCTTGGATGGCTTAAACCATTAGTGTACCATGGATGTCCCTCTATGTGCCTTCTGAGACTAGATCATTAAAAAGTCAAGCAGATTCCATCTAGGTCTCTTAGAATACTTGCTCTCTGGATGCTCCCTCTTGGAACCCAGCTGTCATGTTGTGAAAAACCTAAGCCAAGTGGGGAGTCCACATATAGTTACTGTAGTCTATCCTGGCTAAACCCAGCCTTCAGTACATTGCAGCCTTGGTGCCAGACATATGGGTAAAGAAACCCTCAGCTGATCGCAGCCCTAGTCATTAAATTATTCCAGTCTCTGGCCCCAAATGTTGTGGAGCAGAGAAGAGTCATTCCTGCTGTGCCCTGTCTAAATTCATGTCCTATAGCATCCCTGAACATAAAACGGTATGGTTTTACATGGCAATACCTAACTGAAACAACAAAAATTTTAGAATTAAGGAATGATAAGTCTTTATATGTCTTGAGGAAAAAACACAAAATAAGCCATAAGCCAAATGTTAAATAAATTCTGATGTAAATAATGAGATCCTTTGAGCTTAAGAACAAACACTAAGATCACTGGAGAGGTCTATTTCCCCATATCATGGCTCTTCCTCCATTGAAGGTGAAAAAAACATCAATTCTTCAATAAAACTTTTAGTATCACTTAAAAAAAAAAAAAAGAACAATGGAAGTGGTATCTTTCAAAATTGTGGAATAGAAGCACAAACTTACAGAGAAATTTATACATTTGAATATGCTTATTAGAATATGTGGAAAAATAATTATTCAACTAATTAACCTTGAAAAAATCAGTAAATCTGAATAGTAAAATATAAGGACAAATAAATGTGATAGAAAATAAAATAGGAGAATTAACAAAAGATGATCTTTTAAAAAAGATAAATATATCTATGCATGACTCATCAATATAGCTAAGGCAATCAAAGACAAAAAGAAGATGCAGTAAACAAAGTAGAGATCAAAATCAAGCTCGTATAATTATACTGGGCCCAGCCAAATGATCCACAGTAATGCCTCCACTGAAATCTAATTTGATAGATTCTCTACAAATGCTGAGTGTCCTATTTAAGAAGCATCCTTTTGAAAATTGTTACTTTTATTTTTTTTTAATTTTTTTATTGTTATGTTAATCCCCATACATTACATCATTAGTTTTTGTTACTTTTATTTTTAAAAAAACCCTAAAATTGAATATAAGGATTCCCCTATATGTTCTTCTTAGAATTTAATGTCAAGAAAACAGTTGTTTTGGAGGCTCAAATGGTTTGCTTCTTTTCATCAGAAAAAGACAACATTATCCAGTGGATCCTGCTTCTTGTTTAGGCTGCTAAATTCATTGTTCAGTTTCTATGCTTCATTCATTCCAGACTCCAACCTAATTCTCCCTCTTTTTAAATAGATTTTGTATGTATTTATGTGTGTGTTTATTCTTTTTTTTTTTTTTGTATTTCAACAGCATTTAAGATTTTCATATTGTATCTTATCTTAAATCCTTTTAGAATTACATTACTTATAAATTACATACTGCCTAAATCTCTTAATTATCTGGAACATGAGTCTTTGCTATACTGAACTCTCAGGTAAATATGTACAACTACTTATCAAATCCACCAGGTTATGAGGCCACAGACCTTGATTATTTCATAGTCTAAATTGACATTTACTCCCACAAAGAAGTGAGTGGTAAAAAGTACTAAGCTCTTTATGGTCAATCTCAGGATGCAAAAAATATACAGGTTCATTAGCTCATTCTTAAATATTGAATTTTGAAATACTTTGGCCAACTTGGCTCTATACAAGGTAAATATGAGGATCGAAAGGGTGAAAATAAAATGATATATGAAGCAGTTTTTTTTTTTCAAATGAATCTGCAGTGACTGCCTAGGTCTTTGTTCTTTTGGGCCTTTCTTCTTCACACCTGAAATGACTTAGCCTGACCATTGATAAGGCTTGGCCTGAAACTACACCCTAAAACTCTAGCCAGAGATGAATGCAAATGCTACAATGCTCAGCCTCCAGCCCCCCTTGCTAGGTTTCTGGACATAAGAGGCTCTATGAATTTTAACCAATTACTAATAGCTCAATTTTGTTTTTCAAAAAATAATACCGAGAGCCCCAATATCTAAAACAGGTAAAAGCAAAACTGCCTGAGTTGAAGCACAGATAAGAGACCCTGAGGCCTGGCTCTTACAGGTCCCTAGTTTGGCCATCTCCATTTTGACGGCTCACTCTTCTTGGTGTATTTGGTACTTCTGAGGAAAAAAATGATCAATAAAAGCTTAGCCCATATCTTGGTTAATATAGATGATGCTACAATAAATATAGGAGTGCATCTTTTTTTTTTTCAAATTAGTGTTTTTATTTTCTTTGGGTAAATACCCAGTAATGAAAGTATTGGATATTTCTATTTTTAATTTTTTGAGGACCCTCCATACTGTTTTCCACCCGAGCTACACCTGTTTACATTCCCACCAACCGTGCACCAGGGTTCCTTTTTCCCCACATCCTTGCCAAGATTTGTCTTTTTGATTTTAACCATTCTGACAGGTATGAGGTGATAGCTCATTGTGGTTTTGATTTGCATTTCCCAGATGATGAGTGATGTTGAGCATATTTTCATATGTCTATTGGCCATCTGCAGGTCTTCTTTGGAAAAATGTCTATTCAGGTCCTCTGCCCATTTTTTTAAATTGGATTGGCTTTTTTTGGTATTGAGTTCTAGAATTTCTTTATGTACTTTGGATATTAACCTTTTCTCAGATACATCATTTGCAAATATCTTCCCCCATTCAGTAGATTGCCTTTTTGTTTTGTTGATGGTTTCCTTTGCTGTGTAAAAGCTTATTTTGATGTAGTCCCAGTAGTTTATTTTTGCTTTTGTTTCCCTTGCCTTAGGAGACATATCTAGAAAAATATTGCTATGGCCAATGTCAGAGAAATTACTGCTTGTGTTGTCTCCTAGGATTTTTTTTTATGGTTTCAAGGTCTCATATTTAGGTCCTTAATCCATTTTGAGTTTATTTTTATGTATGGTGTTAGAAAGTGGGTCAGTTTCTTTCTTTTGCATGCAGCTGTTCAGTTTTTCCAGCACCATTTATTAAGAGACTGTCCCTTATGTTTATTGCAGCATTATTTACAATAGCCAAGATACGGAAGCAACCCAAGTGCCCATTGATAGATAAATGGATAAGGAAGATATGTGTGTGTGTGTGTGTGTGTGTGTGTGAGAGAGAGAGAGAGAGAGAGAGAGATAACAGAATATTACACAGCCATAAAAAAGGATGAGATTATACCATTTGAGACAACATGGATGGACCTAGAGGGTATTAAGCTAAGTGAAATAAGTCAGACTGAGAAAAAGTACCATGTAATTTCACTCATATGTGGAATCTAAAAACACCAAATGAATATACAAGAATCAGAATCAGACCTATAAATACAAAAGCTGGTGGTTGCCAGAGGGGAGGGGGTGAGCAAATGGGTACAATAGGTGAAGGGGAGTGGGACATACAGGTTTCCAGTTGTGGAATGAATAAGTCATGGCAATAAAAGGCACAGCATAAGGAATAGAGTCAATGATATTGTAACAGTATTGTTTGGGGACAGATGGTAACTACACTTATGGGGAGCATAGCATAACATATGGAGAAGTTGAGTCACTGTTGCACACCCGAAACTAATAACACTGTGTACCAACTCTACTCAAAATTTGAGTAATTTTTAAAAATTAAAAAATTCAGTACCATTTCATTTGCCTTTGCATATTTAAAAATGTAAGTGGATTGCTTGTATTAGGAAACACCCTTTTCTGAAATGCAAATAAATCTAATACATTATAAGAGGAAGAGAAAGCTTAACACAGCACAGAAATTAATATGTAAGAAGTAGAAAAGTGAAAAATATTTAAGTTATTTGACTTCTCTGAATCTCTAAAATAAGTTAAATAATAGTGACTGCTTTCTAGGATTAAGTGAAGTAGTGTGTATATTGAAGCACAAAAGACACTTAACTTTTAGGGGGAAATAAAAACAAAACAAAATTCTGTGAATTTTACCATTAAATTATATACATGTTACAGTTAACATCAATTCATTAATGTTTTTTGCTATAAGGTTATTTTTGTGTGTGGTGCTAGAAAGTGGGCCAGTTTCATTCTTTTGCATGTAGCTGTTCAGTTTTTCCAGCACCATTTATTGAAGAGACTGTCCCCTATGTTTATTGCATTATTTACAATAGCCAAGATATGGAAGCAACCCAAGTGCCCATCAATAGATGAATAGATAAGGAAGATGGATAATCACTCAATATGAGCTGAAAATTATTTTCTACCTTTATTGAGGTATAATTGACAAATAGAAATTATATATGTTTAAGGTGTACATGGTGATTTGATACACCTATACACTGTAAAATGATTACCATGGTTAACATGTCCATCACCATTTTGGTGGGGAGAGGAAAGAAGCTTTCCTGGGAGCTTTGTACTTTCTGACCATTTGCACTATCTCTCTGTGATAGTTCCTATAATATTGATGACATGGAATGGTAAAACTCTCCATTTGCTAATCAAATTTTTTCCCAGATTCATTACAGGTAGTTTTCAACAATGGAGATAGATTTTTCACTAGGCCATCCAATAGTATTACCCACCCTCCTAGGACACATTTCTGAAATAAATTACAGATTTAATCCTTAGAGACAGATCTTTCTTACCTTGTGTGAATCTAAATAGTTGATAAAATGTGGGAGTTGAGCCCATAGCTTTACACTTAGTATTAATACACAACAATAATAGAGATTTGAATCTTTCTGCCACTGAGCTAAGAAAACATGATGGCTTTGTTCTGCCATTGCTATTTATACTCTAAGTTTGTTTGGGTCTTTCAGTGCATTTTATAATAACCCACAAGAATAGGACTGTGGTTAGCCTAGTCTTTACTCTCCATGTTTTCCAGGATTATATGAAATATGCCCAATACAGTCCCTCTTATCACAGAAGTATCCGAATAAAATTTGCATTAAATGTTGGAAACACATGCCAAATATCCCTGGAGAATTTTCACATGGAATCCAGAACACAACACTTGGAATCACTAAGAATGTAACCACTGATGTCTACCTCATCCATGCAGCTAAAGGATCACTATTTCCATCTTCCCTAGGGCTTCAGTTTTTCTACATCACTTCTAATCCCACCCCCCAGTATGCATGGAAAATTATATCATCTAGAGCATGACTCTGATATATTCTTGACTCTTTATGCTATAGAGTCTACTCGTCATCCTTCTATTGGATCCTACTGGGCATCCCCTTGTCTGAGGTGGGTGGTAACCAATGAATTGCGGAGTCTGAAGAACAGTGAGTGATGGTGAATTCTAATCACATAAACAAAGAGGAGGACCCAAACAATTCAAGATAGTGCAAAGAAAATAGATAGCATCAGAATGTGCTCTGATAATTATATTGGGAATTGTTGGGAAGATGGGTATTGTTACTCTGGTGTTCCTGCTACTTGGTACTAATATAACAGACCAATAAGCACTCCCTGGCAGCCCATGTTGGAACATGCTTTATGTCAATCCTTCCTGCCTTGTGTGTTCGTTAAACTTCAGGAAAAAGATACAAACACATAAACTACTTTCAGATAGCCTCCCACTTTGCCATTTGGAATCTATGTTTCAATCACTTCCCTCTATCTGTCTGCATCAACTGACATCTAGTGCAATGAATGAGACCAGAGGCAATAACAAATCGAGAAAAAGAACCCAATAAAACTCTTGGCATTTACTTTGGGCTGCCTGTACTGTGGGCAATAGCAGATGACAAACTCTGTGTCTAAATTTTTTTTAACTCCTTAAGCAGCTCCAAGAGAAGCTTTGGTGTGCAAGGAAACATCAGGAATTGATCGAGGCTTGCATCAATTCTGCTTTATTTGGCATACAATGCACATTGGAAAACATGCAAAGATCCTTTTTGCTTTAATCCTAATATGCTGTCAAATGACTGAAATTACCTACCTTCTGATTGTGACCATAAAAATCAATAACCCAGGGAGGAAAGGTTTTATTTGACAACTGCCTTACTAGAAGATCTATGAAAAATATTAAGAGCAAGTACTTTTTTATACTCATAAAAAGGCAGTGAAGAAAACTGCAAAATCACTTTTTATTTCTTGCCAAGGGCAACAAAGTATAAGCATAAAGAGCAAACCAATCACAAACAGCATGGATATGACTACACATCCTTCATGTTTATGCATGTAATGAAAAAGGCTTTCCAGAAATACAAACTGTAAATACATCTCAGAGAAAAATGGAAATGAGAAAAAAGCTAAGGTGTTCGTTTTGTATAGGGATCTTACTTTCCCCTCTTGCCTTTATCTTATCTTCCTTCCCATCAAAGGAGAAAAACCATAGGAGGAGTGACAGCAAATCTTTTTGAAAGGTTCTGGTTAATCTAACAAGATGATATTTCTTAATGACAGTGTTGAAACAAAGATAATCAGCTGGGCAGCATGATATAGGGAAGCTCAGGGGTAGGTTAAACTTTGCGATGCAAAAGAAATTCAGTGACACAGCTGAAAATGTGCCAGCTATCAGGCCACTGTGATTGGTATATCCAAAAAAGGTCAATTTCAAGGACACCGTTTTCCATAGGTGATTTTATAAAACATAAAGGAAGGATTCTGTCTACTTTGATGTGTAAGTACTACAAGCCCTTTAAAAATTAGGTAAGTTAAATTATGGCTTAATGAGTTAAGCAGTATATGAAGAATAACATAATTCTGCTTCTTTAGAGATTAATGGCAACCCATTTCAAAATATTTCTGGGGGAGAGAGAAACATGTCTTTACAAGATCTAAATAAACCATGTTTTCTTGGCCAAAACTGCCACTGAGTAGGATAGATGATCAAAAATGTGTTCTTGCAATTGACATGCTACTCTTCAAATTTACAGTGGATATTTAAACATCAGAGATGATAAATTTTTGTCCTGGTTTTGAAAAAATAATGTCATTTCTACATTTATAAAATATGGTGTGATTTCTAAATGTTAGAAATAATGGTCCCTTATCCTGTTTGCTCAACTCTTATTTAAATTTTAAACAAATGTAAATAATAGTCTCAAAGATAATTAGCTCTGCTGTCATCCAATTTCTTTAACTTTTTTAAATCAACGCCCAGGGTAGAAGGGTGGTAAAGTAGGAAAGCATTTAAGTGAAAATGAGAAAACTCACTAGAGCTGCCTCTATTGGATGCTGGTGATTCTCTGTGTTTCACTTTGCTCCATGTATCAATAGCTCTGTGCTCCTGTTCAGCTCTAAAATGTCAGTCATTTTTCTAATGGGACTATCAAAAATTCAAATGTATTCATTGGGAAAAACACATATAGCTTTCTATAGCTAAGTCTTATTAACCACTTGCTATGTGTAGTCATTGACTTAAACTATATACTCACTTATTTCTCATAATTCTCACAGCAAAACTATGAGGCCTGTGACTTTTCTCCATTTTTTAGATCATAAAATTGAGACAAAGAAAGATTAAGAAATTTGTACTGTATGTAAATAAAACGGGGGGAAAATGAACGCTGAGCCATGACTGTGAAGGACTGAAAAACATCATAATCTTTTAGACAAAATTGATTATGGCATTTATAAACAAATACAGACCTAAAGATCAAAACTATAAAAAAGTGAAGTAGTTCTAGAGACCTAAACCAAGTAATTCCAGTCCAATTTAGATAATTGCTTAGCTAATCAGGTACATACACACACACACCAACACACTTGGATCCTTTATGTAACAAGGTTGGAAAGAAATAAAGAATTGTGAATAAAGGGGAAAACAGAATGGGAGAATATTAAAGTAAGGAGGCAGATTGGCATAAAAATGGTCAAATGACAAAAATACAATTTAGTGATGAGTTTGATATCCCTTATTCAAGGGAAAACTATCCATGGATTGGGGGAGCACAGTGCCTCAAGCAGGAAAGGCTGTTCTGGAAGGATTTGGGGCAAGAGCAAGTTTTATAGAATGCTAGAAGAGGCACGGTGGAAATAGGGCATGATGGGCTAAGAGGTCAGGGATTTCCTTATAAAGGTCCTGTTTTCTAGGTTAAGGTGACCTAGCTGAAGCTGATTTGGAGGATTGTGATTGGTGCATGTTATGATTCTTTGACAGGTGTTTCTTGGAAGTGCAGGCTGACTTAGGTTTAGATTTCTGATATGGGCCAGGCCACTGGGGCAGCCCCTATATTGTGGGCCCCAATATATGAATTAACTTTATCAATATGTATGGATTATATGGCCCAGTGCAATGGCTAGAGCCGGGCTAAAACTTATCTCTAACAATACTGTACCCAAAACGATGTAAGAATTAATCTAAAAAAGCACTACTGACATTTTTGGCAAGACAATTCTGTTTTTCAAGTTTATTCTGAGCATTTGCAGCACACTTAGCCACTGTCTTCTAAAGCACAGTAGTTGATTATAGCAGCCCCCAGTTTTTGTTGACAACCACAAAACCACACAACCACACATTTCCAAATTGTCCTCCTTGAGGACCTCTGAACTATAGGATTTACATCTTTCACCATCTTCTATTTAGAAAACCGTAATTAGCTATTTTAGATTACATCAGATCCTTACTGTGGACTTTAAATTTATTATAATGTTACTTAAATATGTACAAAAAAACTAGGTACACACTTGTTCTGATAGCTCTTACAGTACTGTAAAACAAAACAAAATTTGTAGTTAAATGGCAATAAAGTCATAAGATCTGTGGAAACAAGACCACTGTATGAAACATTTATACAATGCTGACTGCCATGGCCCACATCTCTGGGCTTTATAATACCTATGATACCAAGGACAGTATGAGGTCTCAATTTTTTCCCACCACTTTTCTATTGTCAAGCCATTCTCAACTCTTACTTTGTACAACATGCCATGGCATAATTTGGCCTTTATTGGTGCAAATGCATCACTTAGATATAAAACCCACACCTAGTCTTTCCTCACTAGTTCAAGGCTAAGTAGTAGTACTTGGTGCCAACACAACTATAAAACTAAATGTAGGCACTAATATTATGTGGCAATATTCAATTAAAAGATGGTTAATCATCACAAACGATGAATCATGGAACACTACATCAAAAACTAATGATGTAATGTATGGTGATTAACATAATAATAAAAAATTTTAAAAAAATAAAAAATAAAAGATGGTTAATCAGGAAATCCAGAAGTGTGCAAATTACAAAATGTTCACAGATTCACTCTTTTCACTAATGGAGTTTTTCTAAGTGTCAACTCTGTCATTTGTCCCATGTATGTGCAGCTTGAAATATAAATTAGTTCTTTGCAGAGATATACACATTTTTCAATTTAAAGAATAATGAATATTAAAAACCTAAATGAATGCTTTCTAATAGAGGCACATTCTACCTAAGTATTGCATTGTCATTGTCACCAAACACAATATGGTAAGCATTCTTTGTCTCTACATATACAGTTGACCCTCGAGCACCATGGGTTTGAACTATGGAAGTCTACTTACCTGTTTTTCTATAAATAAAGTACAATACTGTCAATCTATTTTCCTCGTGATTTTCTCAATTTGTTTTCTCTAGCTTACGTATTGTAAGAATACACCATAATACATATAATGTACAAAATATGTATTAATCAAATGCTATTGGTAAGGCTTCCAGTCAATGGTAGACTATTAGTAGTTAAGCTTTGGGGGAATCAAAAGTTATACATGGATTTCTGACTATGTGGGGATCAGCACTCCCAACCCCTGTGTTGTTCAAGGGTCAACTGTACACTTAAAGTTTTGCTGACAGCAATGCACACAAAATTGGGTTTATGTAAAGTGTCATCACCTCCTTGCACACAGCCTAACCTTATCCCTGCCTTATTTGTACCCAAAGGATTCCAGTTGGCAGGAACATTGACTGTGGAAAAGTTTAGGGACTAAACAGACTCAGCATACTTTATACAGCATCATCTGAGACTAAATTTTGTGATTTCCATAGATTAGTGAGCACTTCCCAAAGTGTATTCCTCGGAATCCTAGCTTTTTAAAATATGAATGGGTATTTGCAATGTTGGGATTTATGAGAAATATATTTTGGTCAGCTGAATAACCAAATATATACTTCTTATATGATTTTGGTCTTTGTCCATGGTTCCCAGATCATAACTCCCCAAGTCCTTGGAATTTCCTGAACAGTAAGGACAATGGGAGCATCTTGTTATAGTATTTGGTCTCTTGTCCTCAGTTCCTGAAACTGCATCAGAACCATGAAGGTCTTGTTATTCATAACAAGCACCTTTCCACCATGACTGGGTTTATGTTAAATGAGGGGACTTTTTAAAAACTTCTGAGATTGGGGCTGGTTGCCGGAGAACCAACCATGAATAGAGAGTTGGAACTGTCCCACCCCGATTTCCAGGGAGGGGAGAGGGGCTGATGGTTGAATCAATCACCAATGGCCAATGATTTAATCAATCATGCCTATGTAATGAAGCCTCCATACAAACCCAAAAGGACAGGGTTCAGAATGCTTCTGGGTTGGTTTGGTGAACATGCGGAGGTGCTGGGAAAGTGGTACACCTTCCCCTATACCTTGCCCTACGCATCTCTTCTATTTGGCTATTCCTGAGTTAAATCCTTTTATAATCAACTAGTGTTCTAATAAATAAAAAGCTCTCTGAGTTTTGTGAACTGCTGTACCAAATTAATTGAACCCAAGGAAGGAGGGGTTATAGGAACTTCTGATTTGTAGCTGGTAGGTCAAAAGCACAAATGGTAACTTGGCTTTTTTTTTTTTTTAAATTTTTTTTTATTGTTATGTTAATCCCCATACATTACATCATTAGTTTTAGATATAGTGTTCCATGATTCATTGTTTGTGCATAACACCCAGTGCTCCATGCAGAACGTGCCCTCCTCAATACCCATCACCAGGCTAACCCATCCTCCCAACCCCCTCCCCTCTAGAACCCTCAGTTTGTTTTTCAGAGTCCATCGTCTCTCATGGTTCTTCTCCCCCTCCGATTTCCCCCCCTTCATTCTTCCCCTCCTGCTACATTCTTCTTCTTCTTTTTTTCTTTCTTAACATATATTGCATTATTTGTTTCAGAGGTACAGATCTGAGATTCAACAGTCTTGCACAATTCACAGCGCTTACCAGAACACATACCCTCCCCAGTGTCCATCACCCAGTCACCCCATCCCTCCCACCCCACCCCCCACTCCAGCAACCCTCAGTTTGTTTCCTGAGATTAAGAATTCCTCATATCAGTGAGGTCATATGATACATGTCTTTCTCTGTTTGACTTATTTCGCTCAGCATAATACCCTCCAGTTCCATCCACGTCGTTGCAAATGGCAAGATCTTATTCCTTTTGATGGCTGCATAATATTCCATTGTATATATATACCACATCTTCTTTAGCCATTCATCTGTTGATGGACATCTTGGCTCTTTCCACAGTTTGGCTATTGTGGACATTGCTGCTATAAACATCGGGGTGCACGTAGCCTTTCGGGTCCCTACTTTTGTATCTTTGGGGTAAATACCCAGTAGTGCAATTGCTGGATCATATGGTAGCTCTATTTTCAACTTTTTGAGGAACCTCCATACTGTTTTCCAGAGTGGCTGCACCAGCTTGCATTCCCACCAACAGTGTAGGAGGGTTCCCCTTTCTCCGCATCCCCGCCAACATCTGTCATTTCCTGACTTGTTAATTTTAGCCATTCTGACTGGTGTGAGGTGGTATCTCATTGAGGTTTTGATTTGGATTTCCCTGATGCCGAGCGATATTGAACACTTTTTCATGTGTCTGTTGGCCATTTGGATGTCTTCTTTGGAAATATGTCTGTTCATGTCTTCTGCCCATTTCTTGATTGGATTCTTTGTTCTTTTGGTGTTGAGTTTGATGAGTTCTTTATAGATTTTGGATACTAGCCCTTTATCTGATATGTCATTTGCAAATATCTTCTCCCATTCTGTCAGTTGTCTTTTGGTTTTGTTGACTGTTTCCTTTGCTTTGCAAAAGCTTTTTATCTTGATGAAGTCCCAATAGTTCAGTTTTGCCCTTGCTTCCCTTGCCTTTGGCGATGTTTCTAGGAAGAAGTTGCTGCGGCTGAGGTCGAAGAGGTTGCTGCCTGTGTTCTCCTTTAGGATTTTGATGGACTCCTGTCTCACATTGAGGTCTTTCAACCATTTGGAGT
Organism: Phoca vitulina; assembly: GCF_004348235.1. Classification (NCBI taxonomy): domain Eukaryota; kingdom Metazoa; phylum Chordata; class Mammalia; order Carnivora; family Phocidae; genus Phoca; species Phoca vitulina. The sequence continues at coordinate 2,223,964 of NW_022589742.1, forward strand.
CTATTTTTGTGTGTGGTGTAAGGAAATGGTCCAGTTTCATTCTTCTGCATGTGGCTGTCCAATTTTCCCAACACCATTTGTTGAAGAGACTGTCTTTTTTCCATTGGACATTCTTTCCTGCTTTGTCAAAGATTAGTTGACCATAGAGTTGAGGGTCCATTTCTGGGCTCTCTATTCTGTTCCATTGATCTATGTGTCTGTTTTTGTGCCAGTACCATACTGTCTTGATGATGACAGCTTTGTAGTAGAGCTGGAAGTCTGGAATTGTGATGCCGCCAGCTTTGCTTTTCTTTTTCAACATTCCTCTGGCTATGCGGGGTCTTTTCTGGTTCCATACAAATTTTAGGATGATTTGTTCCATTTCTTTGAAGAAAGTGGATGGTATTTTGATGGGGATTGCATTGAATGTGTAGATTGCTCTAGGTAGGATTGACATCTTCACAATATTTGTTCTTCCAATCCATGAGCATGGAACGTTTTTCCATTTCTTTGTGTCTTCCTCAATTTCTTTCATGAGTATTTTATAGTTTTCTGAGTACAGATCCTTTGCCTCTTTGGTTAGATTTATTCCTAGGTATCTTATGGTTTTGGGTGCAATTGTAAATGGGATCGACTCCTTAATTTCTCTTTCTTCTGACTTGTTGTTGGTGTATAGGAATGCCACTGACTTCTGTGCATTGATTTTATATCCTGCCACTTGACTGAATTCCTGTATGAGTTCTAGCAGTTTTGGGGTGGAGTCTTTGGGATTTTCCACATAAAGTATCATATCATCTGCAAAGAGTGAGAGTTTGACTTCTTCTTTGCCGATTTGGATGCCTTTGATTTCTTTTTGTTGTCTGATTGCTGTGGCTAGGACTTCCAATACTATGTTGAATAGCAGTGGTGATAGTGGACATCCCTGCCGCGTTCCTGACCTTAGGGGGAAAGCTCTCAGTTTTTCCCCATTGAGAATGATATTCGCTGTAGGTTTTTCATAGATGGCTTTTATGACATTGAGGTATGTACCCTCTATGCCTATACTCTGAAGAGTTTTGATCAAGAAAGGATGCTGTACTTTGTCAAATGCTTTTTCTGCATCTATTGAGAGGATCATGTGATTCTTGTTTTTTCTTTTGTTAATGTATTGTATCACGTTGATTGATTTGCGGATGTTGAACCAACCTTGCAGCCCAGGGATAAATCCGACTTGGTCGTGGTGAATAATCCTTTTAATGTACTGTTGGATCCTATTGGCTAGTATTTTGGTGAGAATTTTTGCATCCATGTTCATCAGGGATATTGGTCTGTAATTCTCCTTTTTGATGGGGTCTTTGTCTGGTTTTGGGATCAAGGTAATGCTGGCCTCATAAAATGAGTTTGGAAGTTTTCCTTCCATTTCTATTTTTTGGAACAGTTTCAGAAGGATAGGTATTAATTCTTCTTGAAATGTTTGGTAGAATTCCCCTGGGAAGCCATCTGGCCCTGGGCTTTTGTGTTTTGGGAGATTTTTGATGACTGCTTCTATTTCCTTAGTGGTTATAGGTCTGTTCAGGTGTTCTATTTCTTCCTGGTTCAGTTTTGGTAGTTGATACATCTCTAGGAATGCATCCATTACTTCCAGGTTATCTAATTTGTTGGCATAGAGTTGCTCATAATATGTTCTTATAATTGTTTGTATTTCTTTGGTGTTGGTTGTGATGTCTCCTCTTTCATTCATGATTTTGTTGATTTGGGTCATTTCTCTTTTCTTTTTGATAAGTCTGGCCAGGGGCTTATCAATCTTGTTAATTCTTTCAAAGAACCAGCTCCTAGTTTCGTTGATCTGTTCTACTGTTCTTTTGGTTTCTATTTCATTGATTTCTGCTCTGATCTTTATTATTTCTCTTCTCCTGCTGGGTTTAGGCTTTATTTGCTGTTCTTTCTCCAGCTCCTTTAGGTGTAGGGTTAGGTTGTGTACTTGAGACCTTTCTTGTTTCTTGAGAAAGGCTTGTATTGCTATATACTTTCCTCTTAGGACTGCCTTTGCTGTATCCCAAAGATTTTGAATAGTTGTGTTTTCATTTTCATTGGTTTCCATGAATTTTTTTAATTCTTCTTTAATTTCCTGGTTGACCCATTCATTCTTCAGTAGGATGCTCTTTAGCCTCCATGTATTTGAGTTCTTTCTGACTTTCCTCTTGTGATTGAGTTCTAGTTTCAAAGCATTGTGGTCTGAAAATAGGCAGGGGATGATCCCAATCTTCTGGTACCGGTTGAGACCTGATTTATGACCTAGGATGTGATCTATTCTGGAGAATGTTCCATGGGCACTAGAGAAGAATGTGTATTCCGTTGCTTTGGGATGGAATGTTCTCAATATGTCTGTGAAGTCCATTTGGTCCAGTGTGTCATTTAAAGTCTTTATTTCCTTGTTGATCTTTTGCTTAGACGATCTGTCCATTTCAGTGAGGGGGGTGTTAAAGTACCCCACTATTATTGTATTGTTGTCGATGTGTTTCTTTGCTTTTGTTATTAATTGCCTTATATAATTGGCTGCTCCCATGTTAGGGGCATAGATATTTACAATTGTTAGATCTTCTTGTTGGATAGACCCTTTAAGTATGATATAGTGTCCTTCCTCATCTCTTATTACAGTCTTTGGTTTAAAATCTAATTTGTCTGATATAAGGATTGCCACCCCAGCTTTCTTTTGGTGTCCATTAGCATGGTAAATGGTTTTCCACCCCCTCACTTTCAATCTGGGGGTGTCTTTGGGTCTAAAATGAGTCTCTTGCAGATAGCATATCGATGGGTCTTGTTTTTTAATCCAATCTGATAGCCTGTGTCTTTTGATTGGGGCATTTAGCCCATTTACATTCAGGGTAACTATTGAAAGATAGGAGTTCAGTGCCATTGTATTGCCTGTAAAGTGACTGTTACTGTATATTGTTTGTGTTCCTTTCTGGTCTATGTTGCTTTTAGGCTCTCTCTTTGCTTAGAGGACCCCTTTCAATATTTGTTGTAGGGCTGGTTTCGTGTTTGCAAATTCCTTTAGTTTTTGTTTGTCCTGGAAGCTTTTTATCTCTCCTTCAATTTTCAATGACAGCCTAGCTGGATATAGTATTCTTGGCTGCATATTTTTCTCAGTTAGTGCTCTGAATATGTCCTGCCAGTCCTTTCTGGCCTGCCAGGTCTCTGTGGATAAGTCTGTTGCCAATCTAATGTTTCTACCATTGTAGGTTACATATCTCTTCTCCCGAGCTGCTTTCAGGATTTTCTCTTTGTCTCTGAGACTCGTAAGTTTTACTATTAGATGTCGGGGTGTTGACCTATTTTTATTGATTTTGAGAGGGGTTCTCTGTGCTTCCTGGATTTTGATGCCTGTTTCCTTCCCCAAATTAGGGAAGTTCTCTGCTATAATTTGCTCCATTATACCTTCTGCACCTCTCTCTCTTTCTTCTTCTTCTGGGATCCCAATTATTCTAATGTTGTTTCGTCTTATGGTATCGTTTATCTCTCGAATTCTGCCCTCGTGATCCAGTAGTTGTTTATCTCTCTTTTTCTCAGCTTCTTTATTTTCCATCATTTGGTCTTCTATCTCACTGATTCTTTCTTCTGCCTCATTTATCCTAGCAGTTAGCGCCCCCATATTTGATTGCACCTCATTAATAGCCTTTTTGATTTCTACTTGGTTCGATTTTAGTTCTTTTACTTCTCCAGAAAGGGTTTCTCTAATAACTTCCATGTTTTTTTCAAGCCCAGCTAGTATCTTTAAAGTGATGATTCTGAACTCTAGATCTGACATCGTACTAATGTCCGTATTGAGTAGGTCCCTGGCAGTCGGTACTACCTCTTGTTCTTTTTGTTGAGGTGATTTTTTCCGTCTTGTCATTTTGTGCAGAGGAGAATAGATGAATGAGAGAACAAAATGCTAGCAGGGTAACAACGTCCCCAGAAAATATACTCTAAACAAATCAGAAAAGACCTGAAGCAGTGGGAAAAGAAAGGGAAAGAGAGAAAAAAGAAAAGGAAAGAAAAAAAGAAAAAAGATAAAGATAAAGATAAAAACAAACAAAAGCAGAACAAAACAAAACAAAACAAAAACAATGTGATCAAATATGATCAGGCTGGATTATAGATCAGTGCCACACACTAGATTTTGGGTGTATTTTGGTCTGTTAGAAGAAAGTCCCTCCCAAAATTTTAAAGAAAGAAAAACTTATATATGTACAAAAATAAGGGTTGATATGATGAAGGGATGGAATATGACTGTAAAGATGGAAATTATAAAAAATTTTAAAAAAGGATTTGATAAGTTGTTTGAAAAAAGAAAGAAGAGGATTAAAAAAAAAAGAAAGAAAGAAAAAAGGGAGAGAATGTGATCAGGCAGGGGAGTAGAAAAAAACCATACACTAGAGATTTAGAGTATATTTTGATCTGTTAGAAGAAACTATCTCAAGATTTTAAAGAGAGAACAACTTATATATATATGCCAAAAATACGGGTAACTACTATGAAGGGATAGAATATGACTTTAAAAATGAAAAATAAAAATGTTTTTTTTTAAAAAAGGAATTGATAAGATGTTGGTTGAAAAAGGGAAAAAGAAAAATTCAAAAAAAAAAGAAAAAAGGAAAAAAGAAAAAAAGACAGTAAAAAAAAA